>NC_079165.1:61185820-61218320 GCF_947568905.1 Ostrea edulis
CTAGATCAGCATCAAAGACAGAGGACATTTACAGGCTTTTGACATACCATAGAGTACAAATTAAGATATGTATGAAAAATCCACAATCTATATAGTAAAACATGGTTACAACAAACACACTTTATAATGAATTCATGCATACAGTGAAGTGGTTTTCATTCCTGGTGGTTTTAAAACATATTATAAACTTCTTGGATGTAACAAATTACGTTTATAATGAATCAAAATTGGTTGTCCCCAGCACTTCGTAATAGGCGTGTTTTACGGTATTTGAAAAACTTCATTAAAACCTTCCGCTACACATGATTCATCTGGTAAAAAGAGAATTGAAACCGACCCTAGGTTTTCAATGATGCTTACCTCTGGGGTGAGTGTTGAGTTATTTGTCATCGATATAGCATGTTGAATAAAATGGATAACATTCTTTGATAGCTTCTGATGTTCTAAATACTCCTTGTAAGGTTTCTCTATAAAATCTGTAAAGTATAAAAAACAATTTTGAGCATATCTACTTTAAAAATATAACCAAAAAAAGAAGTACAGTGGTCCCCCGCTATATTGCCCCCTGTTATAATGCCACCCCCGCATATCACCAAAAAAGTTCAAAGTCCCGTTTTCCTCGCTATGTAAAACCCCATTATAACGCCATTCCCCGCATACCGCCATCCGCCAACCTATTTACAGGTACAATTTGGTCAATTACCATTATAATCACCCTGCTAATTATCGCCAATCAACGGCAGGAAAATTTCAGGGAGCAGGCTTAACCAATTATCCACCGTTAGTCCTCCAGGTATCAAAGTTTGGAGCAGATAATAAGTTACGTAAACGATAATCATCTGAGTTCAAATATGCAATATTGTTTTTGAAATCTGAGTATGGCAGACACACCGAAATCTAATAGCACATTGATGTAGTAGATAAAATTTGTTTGATTTCATATGACAGCTGTACACCCCTCTCCCCCTCCCCCGATATAATGCCACCCCCGTTATAATGCCAAAATTGCATAGGTACAAATGTTGGCGTTATAACGGGGGATCACTGTACATATGTACCAGCTTCCCAAATGAATTGTTCCTGTAATATCAAGTAACGCTGTCTCTGTTTTTAAGGCTCTGGTAGTGCTATGGTCAACAGACCCTGTAGCTCTCTGGGTCTCTGGTCTGTGCAATATTGCCCCAGAGAGCTACGATCTGCAGCTATGGTAACCATTGCAGCTAGCATCAGAGATCTGTGGTGGTTCAAATTCGACCGATAACAATTAAAAAAGAAATCGCACACATGTTTATGCATTTCATACCCTTAGATAGAAAAAGTCCTAGTCCAATATATTTCATGTAGCATTAAGCATTTGCATCAATCTTTTAAAAATTACATTCACATAAAATGTCAAGTTGAAATAATTTTGCTCTTGGGCACGGTGTGGAAATTAGCACTTTCTGGAGCACTGCTTTACATCTACTGCGACTTTGGTATTTAAAGTTTACTTAAATTCAAATAAGAAAGGTAGCATATCTCTTGTACACAAAGAGAGAAATTGAAATTTACCCACCAGCCTTATACTTTTAACCCCAAACAGTCATAACAAAATAGATACATTTGTATAAAAGGTGAAGATAATGAACAGTGATCAATCCCATAACTCCTATAAGCAATACAAATAGAGAGTTAGACAAACACGGACCCCTGGACACACCAGAGGTGGGATCAGGTGTCTAGGAGGAGTAGTATGCATCCCCTGTTGACCAGTCACACCTGTCCTGAGCCCTATATCCTGATCAGGTAAACGGAATTATCCGTGGTCAAAATCAGTGGGCCAAGAATGGCCTAACAATCGATATGAAACACGTCAGACAGCATTTGACCCAATGATAGGTTGTATTGGCTAACTAGATCGTTATATCGATCATAGAATTTGCAAAATGCTGACTTTAAACGACTGTTGAAACCCCTGCACCAAACTTCTTTGTCAGCAGCCTGCCTCGATTTAAAAACTCACCATACCCAGAACAAGCTCTTGCGTATCGAATCAGTTGAGAGATTTAAACACCAAATGCAGGTGATAATGGAATATTGCTACATAAATATGGGAAGTTGGCCATAGAGAAGCTGAAATCATTTCGTTTGTCATAAAGTTGAGTAGTTAGTTTGCCGTTAATATCTACTTTCAATAAAATATCAAAGTTAAAGTATGAAGCAGAAGTGGATGACTCTGTGATGTCTTTTATTTTGAGTTTACAAAGATATATCAAATCGACATATGAAAGAAAATTATTATTGTTAATAGACAAAACGTTGTCGATATATCTAAATATCGAATTGAAAGCCACAGCAAGAAAGTTGTTTTTTTCACACTTAGAAGTTATTGAATAAATTCTGCTTCATAGGAATATAAAAACAGGTCAGCTAACAAGAAAGCACAATTTGTGCTCATGGGAATTCCAACAGAGTGTTGGAAGACCTGATTACCAAAGACTACGAAGATATTGTCAATGAGGAACTCCTGGACCAGCATATTTTTTATTTCAGCTTCAGAGTACTTGTGCGTGGAATCAGAGTGTTGTTTTAACGAAGTAATTTTTTGTACGACTGATTACTAGATATGAATATGTGTAATACATGTACATTTATATATGCTACATGGAAGTATCAAGAATACATTCAAAGTCTTGTCCTGACAAAAGGAATTTCAAAATTTCTCCTTTATTGGCCTTGGTCCTTGACATCTTTATGTGACCCTAAAATCATTACAAATTAAAATCTATCTGCAAGGTAGAGTTATTTCAAAATTCATAAATGTGGCATAAATCTTGTGTACATGGCCAATAAATGAGCATTACAAGATCCTACATCCCTTCACCCTCACAAGTCAAGGTTTTGTGATACGTACTCTCCATACAAACCCGTATGTGGAGAGTACGTAATCACACAACCTTGACTGGTGAGGATGACATCCATTCTCAGTACTGCAACTCTGTTAATAGGGGATCAAGACATATCAGGATTTCTTACCTTTGTAATCCTCCTCCTGTTTTTCATAGTTCACACAGAAAGTCAAAAACTTCATCATCATTCTTTTTTCTATCATGGACACATCCTTACTGCTGAATACATCGGCTCTAGAGCACGGTACCTACATGTACGTACAGTATAAATCACTCTTTTTAATACAAGAGGAACTCTGCATTTTAATCAGAATGGTAAATTATTTTCCTGACATACAAAATCAAACAATAAATATAACAGAAAATTCTTTAATGCATATACATACATACCCTTTTTAATTTTCCATCTATCAGAGTCAGTATTCTGGAAACTGTTTTAAACTCACAGTATTTGGCAATATCGGATGTAATAAGCAATTCAACCATACTCCCTGCACAGTACAAGAGCTGAAATAAACGAAACACAATACAGTATCACTAAATACTACAAGGAGAGAACTAACATAAAGCACCAGATTCTGTGTGACTAAATCATCAACAAACCTTTGGTGACAAGTCAAGATTAAACTTTCTCCATTCCTTCCTCAGTTTTGATTCCGTCCATCCTGTAACTTGCTCACTTGAAATTGACATTTGATTTTTGTTCTCTGATTCACTGTTTGTACCAGGATTAATAGTCTCGGTCTTATTTGCCTCAATGTTTTGATTTTCACATTCCTGCTCGCTGTTATTACTGTCGCTAGTCTGAGGGTTATGTATTCCATCTTCAGAGCTATTTCCTGTGGCTAACTGTTCCTTGGAATCTTCAAGTGTCCCTGTAGGTTCAGCAGACTCTACTGTCTTCACTTCATTACTGCTAACTAGGTCTTTACCTGCATTGTCACTCTTATTTTCACCTGAATCAGAGGTCACTTCCTGCACCTTCTCAGCAATCTCTTCCTGTGGTTCTCTTTTAACTTCAGATTCTGGTACTGGATCACTTAAAATATAAAATTAAAAATTCATTCATAAATCTATTTCTGGATGCTCAACATTGAATTTCATAAAAAGATTGTGATAAATTGCACCTGATATGAAAAAGGAGTTTGTGTTTGCTGTAGCTGTTATCTGTGAGATGCAGATCAACCAACACTTCCTCAGCCTTTACATCAGGTATATCAGCTTTGTCTTCAGGTTTCTGTAAACCCTAAAACAAGACATTTATTTTTACATATAATTAGAAATTATAATCATGAATATGATACACACAATCTTTTGAAAATTAAATAGTCTCATAAAGCTAGATAGAGATTAAAATTTCTTACCTGAACCCATTCCTCGATTGTCTTCAAGCTAAACGAAGCCCACTGTCCACTGTAGTAAGGGTTTCTAGAAAAGTAAGTTTGGCCATGCACTGCATATTAAGGATTTGAAAAGGGATCAAACTTGGACAATGTCAAATACCATTATAGTGGAAATAAAATTAGTTGGGGAGAAACTTTGAAACTTTTTAGTTCACCAAAGGCTCCACATGAAGTACAATAGTACAAAAAAGGTAAAATCAACAACAACAATGTTGAATGCAATGAACAAAACACAACAGGAAGGTAATATCATAAAAATATCATACTATATTTGTCTTTACAGTTCATTAATTCACTATAGCTAATAGTATTTCAACAATCAATTAAGCATTTTGGCAAGAATCTACACCTTTCATGAAGAAAATAAGTACAGCTGAACAGATAATGGAATTCATTGCCTAGTTCTAGTTTGTTACAAAGAGTACATAGTCGTTCAGACCTATCAATACTTAAAAACCTACCAGATTCAATTGACAATTTTATGGCTACTGGATCTAAAGCGACAAAAGTTATACCGTAAATCTTGTGGTAGTGTAGTTAAATAATTTTCAAAACCAAAACTTTAAGTTGTCTTGCACACCCTATAATTAGAACACTTGGATGAGTTATATATTTCATCTTTCCAGGTTTCAACAAAAGAGTTATACAGAAAAATATATCATGGTGCATTTGAATCATGATTCAGGTTCCTTGATACAATGTTTGATTCACTACAGATCAATTTTGATTCGAATTGTTTAAAAAAAAGTTATTACTTTCAGTATGTGCTCTAGCTCTGACTGTTCAATTCAGGTTCAATCAATGTGTCTACAAAATACTCATAGGACCATCAGCAAACTGAGATTTGTATTGTTGAAAATGTATTGTTGAAAAATTCCCCCTCAACAAAAAGATCTCCTGTATGATAACACTTTAGTTTTCTTTAATCGTTTTTAAAAATCAAAATAACAAATCTAGTCACACATCATCTTACTGTATTAATGTTTAGATTGCAGATAGCAATAAAGAAATTAAAAGCATAATGATATTAAACTTAATTGATTAATATAAACATACATAAATAGATATTTAAAGTACGCTATGGAATCAAATGAAAGATAATTAAATCTATACAAATTGTGGTGAATTGTAAATGTGATGTCACTCCTAATAATTAGCAAGGATTTGATTACATTCATCTGATATATTTTTTTCTATAAATTTAACATAAAAATATATTTAAATATTTCAATGAGAGAATATGTGTATTTATCAAAGTTAATATGTTATATATACCATGTAAAAAATCGATTAGGGGATAGTTTGACCAAATTTTAGGAAAGGATTGGCTACGTAAGATAATTTACACTCCAGTAATCCATTAAGGGATGGAATCTTAGATAAGAGATAATTTTGTTATGGGTCAGATTGACTGGCACTCCTATAAAATCCCTAAATTATCAATAAACAAATATAAAAAGGAATGTGCATACCTGTCAATATGTAAAACACTCTGACCAATTCTTGCAAATGCTGCCGCCAAAATGCTTTCTGGCATTCCTGTGCAAACAAAACATTCATTAAACATTTAGATATCAAATTTTCATAAACAGATTACAAAGGTAATTGTAAAATGAACAACAACAAAACGGGTGACTGAGGGAAAGCATCCCCACCGCGACATAGCATTGAAAGACAGGTGTGCTAAAAATACTGTATGATACTGTAGTCAATAACTTCAGGACATTGTCAGATGTAGCAACGTTTCACGTTGAATGATTACCTTTACAGTTGTTTAGGTCAGACTGACCAGCTCAAGATAGCTTTATATTAATTCAGCTTTCGATAACAGTATTATACGTAAAAAGTATTGGAAGTATAGCTCAAAATAAATAATTCCAAATGATTTACCTGTCCCAATAACCACGACATCGAATTCGTCTGGCAAGTCCTCTGCCATTTTACATTTGTTTACGCTTGGAAATTGCAGCCGCAAATTCGACTCTGTTCTAATTCTGTTTAGAAAAAAATCCTCAAACTATAGTATACAAATATCAATGTTAATTATTTTGTATGAATTTTAATGATAATAGTAAGATCCAAGAAACTTTTATGCATCTGTCTATCTGTTTGTATTATATGCGAAACTATGTAAATTAAAAATTCAAGGCCACGCCCCCTGTGATCGTAATGTGAAAGTAAAACTACCAAAGCAGTACATGAGTAAAGGTCCGATATGTTATAAACGTAAACAAGTTAAAGTAAGTGATTTTATCACCATACAGTAATGTTGTTGATTATTAGTGTTATTTTTTAATCTCAGCATGTAATATTTCCTTTTGCTGTTACGAACAATAACAGGAACAATAAACAATCTTGAAGGGAGCAAAGTTCTAATGTGATCAAATTTTGAATCTTGGATACTTAAGGTAGCTCACTACACTAAAGCTTATACTCTTTATGACACTACGTCACAAGATAATGTTTAAATGTTTTGTGAAAGTATTTGTGTTGATCGATTTGTTTGTCCATCATCGTAGCTCAGTGGTTAAAGCATTGGGCTGGTGAACCGCAGATCTCGAGTTCAAATCCGCCAGAATCTTTTGTTCCTATGTGTTGAACAGGTTGGGAACACTTCCCCTATAGCGAGATATTCTCGCTAAAACGCGATTATCCCTCTCTAGCGAGAGTAAATATATCCCGTACAACCGAGAAAAACACCCGTGGAGTACATCTCAATCTGATTAAATTAAGATCTTTGATCCGCTCCATTATTGTTATGTTGCTACAAGGAAAAAACACAAACTAGTTAAGAGTGTGACAAAAACAGTAGAAGCCATTTAAAAAACTCTGCATACAATAAAAGTAGCGACATAACAATAACGGAGCGGATCAAAGATCTTATTTTAATCAGATTGAGTACATCTCTTCGTGTTTCACGTGAAAAGAAGAAAAAGTGCTAAAATGTCTGATACTTCTGCAAATATGTTAATCAAAACAAAAACACTCACTATGTGTATTGCATTTCAGACTGCTTCCCTCTTACGCAGCAACTTTGATATGCAATTTCTTGACTATGTTGTCAATTTCATAGAAACAATTCGCATCATGTTGAGTGTGTGTCGCACTTATTCAGCGTCGCACAGGATTTGCCATTATTTTCAATAAAGACACCGAAACACCTGTTTATGGTAATGTTTATTTCTCGCTAAAGAGGGATAATCACGTTTTAGCGAGAATATCTCGCTATAGGGGAAGTGTTCCCAACCTGTTGAAATAATTTTTTTGAAAATCGTGTTTTTATCCCAATTTGCATATTTTCTGCCTTTTTGACATATATACTTAATATATATCATCATATCTTTTATGATTAAATCAATTCATACTTATTTGAGAAACTATTTCTCGGTGTAGTTAGCCACCTTAAATATACATGAATTGATAAAAACAACAACAAAACCATATAGGTGGTTTTTGCAGGAATTCAAGATGGTTGAAATGAATTATGTACATAGTGGGGCAAATTTTTGTCTTTTAAATTTTTAATTCATTCCGGCAAAATTATTTTCTCATTTTCATGGAAAATATAAACAAATTCTAAATTGCTATGTAGTGCTATTACACAAACAAGATTTGGGTTTATATCAAGGATTTTTGGGTTTTTTGGGTTTATATCAGTGCAGATTCGAGAATATGCATGAAATTTAATTCGAATCTGGTTTTGCAATGTGGATAAGGGCACTTATATCTGATAACAGTCAGGTTCAATTCCTGTTCTTGGCATGAATATTTGAGGACTTTGTCTGTTGAATATTGACATAGTTAAATATAATACATAATAGGGAAGGGGTCAGTTTGATTAAACACTGCATCAGTCACCATTTGTGTTATTAACCATTATAATCTGATATCACATGGTCACTACATTTACAATATATAGTATTCTTTCACTATAGATATTAAGGTATTGAGATTATTCACGCATGTTAATATGAATGTTTTTATGTCTTTATTAATGTTTTTCAGATATGAATGAACTTGGGGATGCAGACTTTGGTTTGACAACATTTTTTGCTCGTACTCACCCAAATGACAAGTGTGGAGCTAATGGACTGCCTTTGACACCAAATTCTATAAAGATTTTAGGAAGATTTGAACACTTGAAAACCATCAACCATGAAAATGTTTGCAAATACATAGACATACAAAGAGGCAAACATGGTTAGTTTTGAATTTCCTTTCATGGGTGAATTATGTTTATATTATTCCTGTGATGAACTGGAATTTTGACATAGTTTGGAAAGATTTATGATAAATTAACAATTGTATGATTAGAAAATTCAAGAATTTTATTCTGTGCTTAAATTTTACAGATTCATGATTAAACAATCCAATCCTGAAATTTGCTGAAATCTTACAGATTCAGCAGATTATGGCCTATGTGTTTCTAAAACAACATCTTTCTTCTTCTTTGAAAGGACATAATTCATAGTTATCAAACTAATGCAGCCTAAGATATGATACTTTAAATCAATCTCTAATATCTGTTATCATCTTTGTTGAAAATCAATGTAGAAAATGCAGGTAACATAACGATTGCTCTGTTGTGCCATGTTCATTGTTTCCCCATTGTAACAATTCATCATATGTTAGGTAGCAGACATATTCAACTTTTTTTGGATATGAAATAGTGAAATTCAATGTACTGAGCTGGTAAAGCATGTGACCCTCTCACAGCTGAGTCAACTCATACAATAAACATTATATGGAAAATGCCTAAAATAAGGAATATTTATGAATTATATTTTTCAGAGAAATAGGAATATTTTTTACTAGGGGCAGTTTTTCCAGGTCAGCCTAAAGGGGAAATAAAGTATTTTGATAGAGGCCTTTCTGTATTTAGTATGATTTATTGATTTTATCATGATGACAGTTTTGACAATTTGCTACGGTAGTGTAGAATTTAAAGAATATGCAACAAGATCGAAGTTAATTGCATGTAATCTATTTTGGGAATTGAGGAAAATGTACTAATTGCATTTAAAATACCACATATCATCAGATGGCTACATATATTATTGATATGTAGATTCTTAGGGTCATTATGTTTATACTAAATGTCTTCTTTTTTCCAGAACGCTTAATGGTTGTTACAGAACATTATCAACAAAACCTGAAGAAAGTAGCAAAATCAGGAAAATACTCAGAGTAATTTGAAAATTTTATGTGTGGTCTTTTTTTTTCATTCAAAGAATTTCCAAACTTGAAGTCTTATCCTGCATTTGGTGATTTCAATGAGTAGCAGTAAAGCTTAAAAACTGGCAGAAATTTGCCAAAAGTTAAGATGGTTATATTTAAGGTAGCTCCACCTTCATGTGGCTTATCAAAATTAATGTTTCAAGGTAGATAAACTGTATTGATTTCCATTTAATATAGGTAAAGAAAATATATTTGTTGCTAACCTTTGAAAGATGTCAGACATACAAAAACAAAAGTTTGTATCAACATCAGAAATTGTACATTTTTATCAAAAATGATAAAAATACATTAAAACTGGTTAAAATGACAAAATTTTAATTTCAGTAGTTTCTAAAAACTTTCTTTATAAATGTTTATAAATTATTTGTGGATATCAAGGAAGTCATTGGATATCATATTAGACATACATGTACCACAGAGAAAATACATGTACCAGTGTAGGAGTTATTGCCCTTGATAGCATTTTTGTAGTATAGAAAATATATTATTTTTAGAAAATAGAAACCCTTTTGATATCAAATAGTTTACCAAACATTTTTTATCCTACCCAGTGAATAAAATTCCTCCAATTTCTATCATTAAAAAATTTTAATGACGTAAAGATTTTGCAAAAAAACCTATGACATCACATGAGGACAGAGCTACCTTAAAAAATTGCTCCATATGACTACCGAAAGATATTTTAGTAAATTTACATGTTTTTGATATCAAATGAGATTCTTTTAATGTCACTTTTAGCTACATTGTGTCATTGATTAAAGGTGGAAAATAGGTGAAAATGAAATTATGTTTATTTTTAGTTAATAGTTTGTACCAATTGTTGTCCTCAGACCTTTATACTTCTTGGTTAATGTCTAAAAAATCAAAACAGAATGGTACAGTTGAAATTGGTTTTAAATTAAGAAATTTAGTTTCTTATACTTGGCATTTAAATAGAGAATTTTAATTTATGCATTTCATCTTAATAGCATAAAGGTACATTGTACATATATATGTATGCACATGCATTCATGTGTACAAATGTATTTCCAGTCTTGCTTATACAAACTCATGATGATATTTTAGTGAGGACAATTTGGTATCATTGGCTTATGGGATTGTCAGAGGACTAGCGTATCTGAATAACAAGGGAATCACACATAGAAATCTGTCTCAAGAAAATATCCTATTCAATACCAAGGTAGGAATTCATAGTCAAACATTATGAGTACCGGTAAGTTGTTTTAAATCTCAGTATATGGGATATTGATTTTGTAGTGTTTATGAAAATAAATATAGTGATGTACTAACATGAGTAAACATAGTAACCATACATTGACAGGGAAAGGTGAAGTTATCAGAGTACGGTCTGTATCACATGACAGATTACGGAGCAGACATAGCGTTTCCTATTGGGTATGTGTTCATTTTTTCCCATAGGGGATACATGTGTCCATATTTTCCTGTGGGGAATGTGTTAATATTTTCCGATGGTGCATGTGCTCATTTTGCTACTTAGTTTTTTAATGTTTTCATTCAGGGAGTGGGGATAGTATTGTTCTTTACATTTTCTGATTATTCTAAATAAAATTTGTAGACACCCTCAGTACCTGTCCCCGGAGGTGCTGTGTGAGCTTCCGATACAATACGACGAACATTCTGAATCAGAGCCCACTGTGTTAATTCCCTCAGGACCAAAGTCTGATGTGTGGTCTCTTGGCCTGATTTTGCTTGAGGTTCTGACTGTGAGTATTAGAGCCTGATGGAGTATCTGATTTCAAAACAAGACTTGTGTATTTAATAACTATTTCTGACATCCATTTATTCTAACTGTTGTAGGGAGAAGAATTTTGGGGTGACCTGACCATTCCACAGGCATTTTTTAAAATTTTAAGCTTTGTGAACTCAGGTTTGTAGTAAACAAGTGATAAATTTTCAATTTTGATGTTTAGCAAAGTCATCTTAGAACTAACATGTTATTGCTATTCTGCAACACCAAAGAAAATGTCTAAAGAGCACTGCCAGTTACTTTTTAACCAATGAATGGTATATTTGGATGTTAATTTTTTCGGTGATTACTACTGCAGTAACGGATATACTGGACAGCTGTCACATTTTGCAGTATTGAGCATTGTTTTCTGTGTTTTTATACCCCCAAGATTGGGGGGTGGGGTGTGTGTGTGTGTGTGTGTGTATATTGTTTTTGTCCTGTCTGTCGTTCTGTAATTCTGTCTGAAACTTTAACCTTGCTAATAACATTTGAACAGTAAGTGATAGAGCTTTGATATTTCACATGAGTATTCCTTGTGACAAGACCTTTCCGTTGGTACTAAACCTTTTGACCTTGACATTAGACCTACTTTAATTTTTTTTTACATTGGTCATAACTTCTAAATGGTAAATATTAGAGCTTTCATATTGCACACAAGCATTTCTTGTGACAAAATCTTTCTACTGGTACCAAGATATTTGTCCTTGTGACCTTGGCCATCTTCGGAATTGGTCATTATCGGGAGCATTTGTGTTTCACAAACTTATCTTGTTGTTTTAGCTTTTTTCATCATGATAAAGTAATAATAATTCATATAGATACCAGGTAACAAATCTTCAAAAATCAAAATCACAAAAAATACATACAAACTGTGGCCTTACAGGAAAAAAACTAGTGATACATGTACAATATTGCAATATTTTAATCTATTCTTTCCAGATATTCATCCATTAGATACAATATGTAAGGACCTTAATGTTGAGGGTCATGTGAAGGTCAGTATTATTCTTTGAGATGGTTTTGTAAATTTGAAGTAATATCTGATATCCAGTGTGTTGTTTGTGCTTTAGAAATATTTCTCAACTAGGCAAGATACTCAAGTCCCTACAAAACAGAAATGATCTCAAACCACACAATTGGTCCATACAAATTTACATTAGCTATGATCACATAATTATGTACATCTGTATACATGTATACAGTACTGTTTAATACTTATTTTATTTTTGTTCTAATTCAATATAAAGAATGATGAAAAATTAAATTGTATTCCTATGATATATTACAGTCCCTTTCAAGAGATTTTATTGACTTCCTGAGACATTGTTTAGCTGCCTCTCCAAAAGACAGGTAGTGTAAAAATATTTCCATTCATTGAGAAAATAAATTGTAAAATGTGAATTTCCAAGTACAAGTACAGTGTACATGTGTTCCAGTATAAGTTTTTTGAGAATTGGATTACGTATTATATAAATGAATTTGAAATTGTTCTTTTTTTTTTTTTTTTTTTTTTTCAACAATTCAGATTAAATCCTAGTGAACTAGTGAAACATTCCCTCTTCAGAGACCTCAGACAGAATGATGTGAGTATTAAAATAGTGACACATGTAACATTATACATGTAGATACAACAACAGATCAGACTTGTTGGAATATTTACATATCGACTACAATTTTAAAAGTGCTCCCTCGATATATTGCCAACTTTTGTTCAAGATAAATTTGGGCAATAAAGCGGGGGTGGCAATATAACGAATTCATCATTAATGACTATTCACTGAGCATTCAAAAGAAATTCAATTCTGTAAATTTATTTGGGCTCCATTCTGTATCAACATTTAGATTCATAATTAGCCTGACCACCTGCATACCATGTCCAGCCTGTCACACTTCACCGCACTATACTCTCAAAGTACAGGTTTGATTACTGATGGCTGTTAAGTAATTGGTGTTATTATCAAGGGCAAACCCTACAAAGTTTGACCATTTGTTTGTAAAAATCAGTGGCAACAACAAGAAACAAAATTATTTATTCTCAAATAAATGCAACATGTATATTGTAGAAAAGTAATTTGTAATATATAATACAATATTGTACATACATGTAGCAAGCAGTTAATATGGAGGACATACCCTCTCTCTAATAACCATTAAAAATTTGCATAATTTATTAAGTACAATAACATTTTTACAATTAAGAAGCTGTTCAAATTTATATTTATCAGGTATATAGCATTATGCAGGGTTGGCATTATAACAGGGGTGGGGGATTGGGGAGAAATCTGTTCTTTAGGATTTTCAGGCAATAAGCATGAGTGGCATTATAACAAGGGGCAATATATTGCCCTCGGGGAATATGATTTTTCTTGGGTGAATAAATCTTCATATCTCCCTCACTATCATGCAATAAATGTATAATAGCATTCTAAACTGTATTTGGTGGAAACATCTTTATCATTTTGACTAACTTAGTAAACTTTAGCATAAATTATTTACTGTAGGTGATGAAGCAAAATGAACACCGACTCTTCTCTTCAGATCTGCGAAGTTTAGATTTAGAACTTCCTGTTCTGGGACAGAATGGGTACAGTAAAGGTATTATCAATAGCATTCTAAAATGTAGACAGATATTCTTAGTCAGGTACAGTAAAGGTATTATCTACAGGACTAATAGCATTCTAAAATGTAGACAGATAAAGGTATTATTTACAGACTAATAGCATTCTAAAATGTAGACAGGTAAAGGTATTATCTACAGACTAATAGCATTCTAAAATGTAGACAGATAAAGGTATTGTCTACAGACTAATAGCATTCTAAAATGTAGACAGATAAAGGTATTATCTACAGGACTAATAGCATTCTAAAATGTAGACAGATAAAGGTATTGTCTACAGACTATTATTATACCTCAGTATGAGAATGCCATGCAATGCGTAATCTGATTGGTCTAGACGGTCACGTGCCAGGGAGGACAAAACTTCATATCTCCCTCTCAGACATCATATTTCCCTATCATATTTACCCCTTGGGCAGCCTCGTGCATTTTCCATAAATTTACCGTCAAGGTAGACAAAGTGTATTGTGACGTCACAATAAGTCCGAGTCATTCTACTTTCATAGTTCGTAAGGCACAAAATATTCGGGTCTCTGATACACAGTTGAATCGCATGGTTTTGGTTTTGGTTGATACAAAAACAAGCAAGTAAATCAGCACTCAAGGAGAATGGAAATACAAAAACTGGTTATCATATCACTGTATTTCGTTGTTTGTACCTTTTACCGTAATACGTTGACGGCGCGGTGTTACCGTTAGGACGATCCCAGCTACATACAATGTAGATGAGCGGACTCCAATTTCAAATGTACTTTTGTAGTCTTGCTTTGTTTCGGTATAATAAACAATTTATTGCATGATTGTGAGGGAGATATGAAGATTTATTCACCCAAGAAAAATCATATTCCCCTCGGGCGTTGCCCTCGGGGAATATGATTTTTCTTGGGTGAATAAATCTTCATATCTCCCTCACTATCATGCAATAAATGTATAATAGCATTCTAAAATGTAGACAGATAAAGTATTATCTACAGGACTAATAGCATTCTAAAATGTAGACAGATAAAGGTATTGTCTACAGACTAATAGCATTCTAAAATGTAGACAGATAAAGGTATTATCTACAGGACTAATAGCATTCTAAAATGTAGACAGATATTCTTAGTCAGGTACAGTAAAGGTATTATCTACAGGACTAATAGCATTCTAAAATGTAGACAGATATTCTTAGTCAGGTTGCATTTATAAAGCTATACACATATTATACCAATAATAATTTGCTACATTAATTGCTCAGGGGATATGTTCATGAATTGCATTATTTCAGCCTTCGCAATATTTTCCAAAAGTTAAGAATCATTTGTTGCAAGTGAAAGACACACAAATCATCAGTAGAATCAATGTTGCTTACTGATATCTCTTAATATTGCCATACTCCTACTGACTTTTGTACTTTGACATCATTATCTGCGTTGATTATTTTCAAATTAATGAAATTGCATGAGATATGCAAAAATATTTTAAGCCTTTAACCAATTTTTCATGTGTGCCACATCCTCCACTCCAATTCTCATGTAGATTTGAAAAGCATTACTGACCAAACTATGCCATTCACAAACCCACGTCACACAATCTTCTTTGGACCAGACTAAATTATGTATACATCTTCGTGGATAGGGAGTAACCAGTGTATATGTGCAATAATAAGATCTGGTTTTAATGTTCCAAATTTATTCTGCCTCCTCCTGAGAGGGTGAAATACTGAAACATAACAACAAAGGTACATAAGTAAGAATTCACATAGAAAATAACTGACTATATGACAATTACGAACCATTTCCAATCCTAGTGACCAATCCGAATTTTATACAATGCCAAAATTGGAAAATAAACGAAAATGGAAGTTCTACACAGAAGCGATTCTTAATTTTAAACTCTACAAACTTACCTACCAAAAAATCAATGTACACACACAAATATGCGAGACGGTAAGTAACAGTAATATTAATCAAAGATTTGATACACAAAATACATTGGACTGGTCCATGTTTTATACCTAGCCTGAGCCAATGATCAACATGTGTATTGAGTAATAAGTATAAATGCACAAAATCTCACTCAAAAACTGCATGAAAGCATCAATATACATCACGAACAATGTGATTAACATTATGCACTTGATAAACACTTACTCTTTGGCTCTTGATAGCTCGAAAAATTAAAAATTTTACACAGCGTGTTTGCGGGAAAAGCAGTGATTCTAAATAAAAAACTAACAACTGCAAAACGAGCAAATAAGAAAATTCCGGAATTACAATTCCATCACAGTATATAAATGTTTCAACACAATGAAAAATAATTATTTCACTGTGTGTTTCTGCTATAAGACAGTTTATTAGTGGTTCAACATCATCTTGATCACATCACCATTTCCACAGATTTTTGTGATTTATTTGAAACCATTAATTGTGCATGTTAGATTTGAATGAGGATCACCTGTCTCAGAGGTCAATGGAGGAGATCTACTACTTATGGAGACTAGCAGGAGGAGAATTGTTTGGTGCACTGAAGAAAGAGGGACTAGTCAAAACAAAGCCTCCCATTCATCTCTTGCCATAGTAGGTGACACCTGTTATCAGTCTAATAGAGTGAGATTTCCCCCCTAATATTTGTCCAGAAAACTAGGATTTCTCTTTGAAAAATTGGCTCTAGAGTAAAATTTCCCCCATGGAAAACAAGTTCTAGAGTAGGATATCCACATAGAAAACCCACTTCAGATTTATTCAAGGAGAGAAATTTTGCTCTAATTTACATTTATGAAAGGTGAAGATAATGAAGTGATCAATCTCATAACTCCTATAAGCAATACAAAATAGATAGTTAGGCAAACACAGACCCCTGGACACCCCAGAGGTGGGATCAGGTGCCTAGGAGGAGTAAGCATCCCCTGTCGACCCATCACATCCGCTGTGAGCCCTATATCCTGATCAGGTGAACAGAGTTATCCGTAGTCAAAATCAGTGTGCCAAGAATGGCCTAACAATCGGTATGAAATATGTCAGACAGCATTTGACCCAATGATAGGTTGTATTGACGAACTAGATCGCTATAACGACCTTAGAATTTGCAGAATGCTGACTTCAATCAAGACTGTTGAAACACCTGTACCATCAACTTGTTTGTCAGTAGCTTGCCTCGATTGAAAAACTGACCATACACAGAACAAGCTCTTACGTATCGAATCAGTTGAAAGATATAAACATCATATGCAGGTGATAATGAAATAGAGTGTAACTTAGTAATTGGTTCTTTCCATGCTAGGAGGTGCATAATTCTGCTAGTTTACCCTTCCTTAAAATTTCACTTTATCACTCCATACTTTCTTGGCTCTGTGGAGCTTAGAACTCAATCATATAAATTTAGCTTTTCTGATCACAGTATCTGTTCCTGTCAGTGTTAAAACATTTTAGAACTTTTCTGAAAACCCTTTTGTCTGATGGAGGGTTTGTGCTGGATATGGGGAACTTCTGGAATCCTACATTAGATTAGGATTTCTAGGGATAAGCTGGCTATGGGTGACTTCACAAATCGTACATTAGATTAGGATTTCTAGGGATAAGCTGGCTATGAGGGAAATCCTACTGGATAACACTGTTTTATCAGTTCAATTTTTCAGTGAATTTTTATTATATACATGTACTAATCATACATCAAAGAATAACCTATATGATAACGTCATTGGATGACATGGATGCGGACGCTACTAGTACTCAAAATAAGTACATTTTGTTCACCTATTTCATTCTATGAGAAAACCATGAATTATTGATGATTTATTTTTAAGTTTCTCAACAATGGATGGTGAAGTTTTTGGCCAGAGGAGAGACCAGGCTGAGTTCTTAGATAGAACTATCATAATTCTGTCTCAGGAACAACTCAGGAAGGTACTGACTGTTCTCAGAGTTCCTCTATCATGTTGCATAAAAATCATGAAGTTGAGTTTTGGAAAGAGGATTTCATGACTGGGGATTTCTCTTCATTCTGAAAGAGCTGTGTTTGTACATCTAGATGTGCATCTGAGATAAATGTTATGAAGTAATGGAGGGCTTTATCTAATTAAGTTGGATGGTTCAAGGAATTTTAGGATGCAGATACTTGTGCATTAGCTGGAATAATGTGTCCCTCTCCGATTTTTTTTGGAGATATCTTGAGATCTCGCGATAACAAACATGACAGAGCAGACAAAAGATTTGCATGAAAAACACATTCATTAGACATGCCCAAGCACAAAGTTGGTACTTTTTTGGTGTAAACAACATTTGAGACAAATACACGGTGGTTATTACAGGTTATTCATGAAAATATGTTGTACCTTTATGAATATCCTATGGAATTTTAGCCCTCTCCCGAAAATGTCAGAATAAAAAAATCAGAGAGGGCTACATTATTGCAGCTACTTGTGCATAAGAACTTATAGAATAATCTTGATACTGACATAACTGTGGATTTGTTATTAAAGAAAATACTGTGCTAGCCTTCCTTTTCTGTGGTGCTGATAGATTTCTGTCATACCATGGTCAAATATGTTTTCAGAAAGGCCTCTGATCGATGTCCTTGCTTTGACCTCTTCATCTGTGACCTTTGACTTCTTTTGGAATTATAGATATTTGAATTTAGTATGTTTATACATGTATATTAGGAAAGGCAATCCCACAAGTGAATTTACATGTATATAATTAAGAAATAAATTATTATATAATTTCATTTTTGAAAATACAACCTTTCATTTCTGTTGGAATTCCCCGTCGTAAAATAGATGTTCTATATTTATCAAGATTCATGCATGCATTGATAATTCCAATGTTATTTATTACAATTGTTTTGATTGGACAAAAATAAAGCTGAACAAGAGTTTATACATCAATAAATCCGAAAATGCGATGTATTCGTACACGCCTGAAAACAAATAACATAATGCGGGCAAACTATTCAAATTTTTGCAATTTTTAATAAAGTGAATGAATTGGAATTATAAGAATCAAACATTCTTTTTGAAGAATTTATCGATGTGTAAACTCCAGACATTTTACTCACAAACTTAACATAAAAGTGCTTCACACTTTTATTCAGTTTGTGAGTAAAATGTCTGGAGTTTACACATTGATAAATTCTTCAGAAAGAATGTTTAATCCTATATTGTTCACAACTGCTCTGCATTTATGAGGAAAATGGCTATCATTACAATTTCTAAAGATATCGAAGACAAAAACATTGGAAATGTAATATAATGTTGTAAATTGTATAGAAACATTTCTCTACATTTTCATTCTCCTCTTGCAAGCTGTCTCTTTTTCACTCCACTTTCCAATGTGTTTGGATATTGCTCTGCTTTGTTGTGTAAATTTGTTTGTTAAAAAAATATAGAAAACTTCTGAACTGTGTGTAATGTCATGGTTGTGGTTGAATTTTACAGAGATTAAGTGAAATAGATGAAACCGCATATTACCCTCTGTTGGAAGATGAGTGAGTAATTCCTCTGGGTTTTTTTTCTTCAAAGGTTCAAAATTGAGAATTGATGATTTAGTGTTTCAGTTTTCATACCCAGTAATCATAATGTGTTTAAGTTTGAATTTCATAATCATATAAATTATTTTACGTTACAGAAATGGTCATGTTTCCACATCCTTGCCTTCATCTCCTAGCAACAGTGACCTTTCTGAAACAGCTAGCCTGCCTTTAGTTATCAAAGAAAAAGATATTGAGTATCAGGTAGTTACTGAAAAAGTATGATCTTCTGTGAGCTTTATGAGATTGAGAATGATTTGCAAGGTACATGTACTGTATCTGTGTGTGTGTGTTTATACACGTACATGTATATACATTTGTATATATCTATACTTATGAATTAACAAATTTTGCTGATAAACTCCGAAACCCTTGCTCCAGAGTTACTGCTTGCACCTTTAATATTGTTTCATATGTGAGGTGAAGTCCGTAGGCAACAATAGAATCTTACTTGATTAGTGAATATTATTTAATTAATCAAAAATCTACTTTTATTTTCAATAAACAACTCTGAAATAGCATAAATGAAAGTAATTAAGTGGCGGATCTAAACCAGTTTTCTTTTCTTTTTTTTAAATGACAACTTAAAATTATACGATATGAAGTAAATCGATTGTTTATCAGTGATTGGTTTTGATCTTACAGAAGAATTAAGTTTTGATTATTGTTGAATAAATAAAATATGCCTGTTAATTTCTTTAATCCATAAATTTAGTCTAGAATCATCTTCACTAGCGAAGATGGTCTGTGGTCTTGAATCAGCCTTAAAGTTATGGAAATTTCCTCGCCCAGAATGAGGCAACATCATAGATGCTTAGCTCTACAATCAATCGCATATTTTTTGGTCTTTCCGCCAAGCCGAGAAATTGCGATTGGTTTACAACATGATCAGCTTAAAATTGTATAGGTGTTCAGTGTTAGTTATACTTAATATGATATTTTTGATTAGGCCCATATTTATCATTTATGACGATTTATAATCATGTTACTAATATACATCTCATTCAATGAAGGACACGCCCCCTCCCGAGACCAACGGTCTAATACTTTGATAAATTTTAAATACAATATTCATCCGATATTTTTGATGTTCTTAATTTTTTCCGTGATTATAGAAGTCGCTGTTACGACTTTTTGTAATAATTCATTAACAGTTACTGATATGTACAAACACATGGATAAACACAAAAAAGTTTTTATTTTGGTTGAACATGTTTTATGATGACACAGATCTTAAAAGTAAGTACTAAGTCGAAAACTGTCCAATATGTCAGATATCGAATTGTCCAGGACTGTTGTGGGAAGTTTTCACCTTATAACTTTAAAGATAAAACATTTTCCCGAAATTAGGTTGTACACTACCTAACAATGTCCAAGAAATCAGGCCATAAGATGAAACAATGTGTATTCATAATTTTGCCCTAAAATTGTCGCAATGGACAAAAACTACTATTATAAAAACATTAATCACAATACCAAGTTTAAAATTTTGAAATTATGAAAGACCATTCATTTTGTCTTTGGTCAACTATTCCGCATGACGGATTACAATTGCATTTGTAAATTCATTATCTAATTTTCAATACGGAGGGAGAGCATTTATGTTACATAAGGAACATTTAATTTGGAGCTCCAAGTGATTTCCTAATAATCTAAGTTTTATTTACTTTAATATGATATCATTAAATATAACAATTAATGCACACAATTATTAAAAAAATGTTCTTAAATTCATTTGAATTAAAGACATTATTCATTCAATTCATGTGCGCAACAATTCAAACATGCTGTAAAAAGTCCTTCCTCTATGCAATATTATTTAATTGTGATTTCCTCTGTGTGTGTGTGTGTGTGTGTGTGTGTGTGTAAGAGAAAGAGAGAGCACTGGAAAGGCTATACAACCTAAAATTTTCGACACAACCCATGCCTTTCTTAAGAGACATATATTACATAAACAAATATCACATATAAACATGTATTACTTATAATACACTACGAAAAGGTAAAAATATTAATAATTTACACAGTTAACAAAAATGGCACACTAATAGACTAAATTAAGGAATGAACAATCTTTTTGTTGAAATGAAAAAGTTTTACACAATGTCATGCACAAATATGAAAAGAATCTCACAGTTTGCTTGATCAATAAACTTAAGGTGTAAATGCATCATATTGTATACATGTACTTCTTACATCATATTGTGTACACGTACTTCTTACATCATATTGTATACACGTACTTCTTACATCATATTGTGTACACGTACTTCTTACATCATATTGTGTGCACGTACTTCTTACATCATATTGTGTACACGTACTTCTTACATCATATTGTGTACACGTACTTCTTGCCCACTCATTATCTAATGTTCTATCCACCAGTTTCACAGAATCATTTTGTACGAGAGATTGATAAAAGGATATCCGTACAAGAAAAATCACATATGGAAGGAGGCCAGAGTAGACATTCCACCTTTGGTCAGAGCTAACGTTTGGGCAGCTCTTTTGGAAGTGGAGGTAAATACACATCTTTGTTTAAGTGTAGCTTCAACACAGGGGGTTATGTTGTCATTGTCCACAGTATACCTTAAAAATAATTTATTCTTCATTGAGCACAAATTCATTATTTCCCACCACCCAATGTGCCCTGTTGAATGGTGGGGAGGGGGGGGGGGGAGGGGGGGCATTAGTCATTTTACCAATACATATACCCTTCAATACAAATTCTATTTCAACCACTCATTTTCTGGTTTTTTTTAAAATATCATATTCATTAGATGCTTGTTGAGAGAATTATTGAAATTTTATTTTGACTAGGACAAATATTACCCCGACTGTGTATACAATGTCCATACGAATAGTCTTTTAGTAGAATCAGATTTATTGGACCAGATTTTATTGACCACTTTACATCATTCTCTCAGGGTGATATATACTCCAGATATGATTCAATTGACAAGGAAACCCCTACTACCACAGATAGACAGGTGAGTCACAGCGTGCTGTGAAATGGATGCTTACGGAAAATTACTTGACATTAATGATGTGTTATATTTCTTTACACTAATGACGGGATTATAATGCGAGACTTGTGCTGTATACTGGGCAATTTTTGCTCCATATATTCATCTCTCTGATGCTTTAAAATGATTTTGCCATGTTTTACATTCAACGTTACATAAGATTTTACCTCTTTAGAGTTACATCATTGTTTGATAACAATACTACATGTAGCCCCATTTTGAATTTGACTAAAACAATGTGAAAATGTAGTGAGAGTAAAATTATCCCAGTATTGTAAATATCATCGATCAATTATATCCTTACGTAATAGTCCCATTTTGTCTCTGTTGAGTCCAGATAGAAGTGGATATACCCCGCTGTCATCAATATCACGAGCTCCTTTCTTCTCCCATTGCCCACGCAAAGTTTAAGCGCATCCTGAAGGCCTGGGTGGTCAGTCACCCTCAGTATGTATACTGGCAGGGTCTGGATTCCCTGTCTGCTCCATTCCTTGCCCTCAACTTCAACAATGAAGGTATGTATTGCTGTACATTACAGTGTAATGTTATTTTCTTATATTGATTTTTATTTAGATGAAGAAATGTAGCTATCAGTTTCCTAAAGTCACTTTGTGGTTATTGCGTAAATATTTTTCAGCTTTGGCTTACACCTGTCTCTCGGCATTTATTCCAAAGTATCTACACAATTTCTTTTTGAAAGATAACTCTCAGGTCATTCAAGGTAAGAGACAGTTTATGGTGTATAAAAATTCTGTAGAAAATTATGACTTTGACTTATTACCAAGTTATCCATTGTAGAGTACCTAGCAGTCTTCTCTCATCTGATCACATTTCACGACCCTGAACTCAGCAACCATTTAGATGGCATTGGTTTTATACCAGATGTAAGTTGACCATTCGGAGATTTATGTCACAAAACTATTAAAGGACATGTATTTAATTTTATTTTACACTCAGAAGTTTGCAATTGATATTTTAAAACTTTTCTTTTCCAGTTGTATGCTATCCCATGGTTTCTCACTATGTTTGCTCGTATGTATCATTTTAAATAAGCTCATACAAGCATCATTTTAAATATGCTTGTATGCATCATATTTATCATGCTCATATTGTATCATTTTATAAATATGTTCGTATTCATCATTTTAAGTATGCTTGTATGTATCATTTCAAATAAGCTAGTATTATTTTAAATACACTCATATATACATGTATCATTTTAAATATTCTGTATTTTACTTACATGTAGTACATTCTTTGAAATACATTTCACAAGTTCAAATCATTTTTACCTTGTTGTCAAAGCTTTTTAATGTTATAATTGTTCCATCAACAGATGCGTTTCCACTTCATAAACTTGTTCATCTCTGGGACACACTGTTGCTTGGCAACTCCTCCTTCCCACTGTGTATTGGTGTAGCCATATTACAACAGTTCAGGGACCGTCTGCTATCTTATGGATTCAATGAATGTATTTTAATGTTCTCAGACATGCCAGGTTAGTTTTGAATTTCAACTTGCATTGTTTTCATAACATACATGCATTTTTATTTATAGAGGACAATTTCTCACAGCTAGCATATTGTAAAATGCTGATTACACATAAAGTTTGGACAGTATCAAGTGGAATTGAAATTAATTAATAAAAGTTGTTTTAATCCTTCCATTAATGACAATGCATCAATTACACAGAGATAGACATACAGACCTGTGTACAAGATTCCATCAGAATTTTCTGTAATACTCCGAAGAGTGCCACATTCCGACAGTATGCTAGAGAACTGAAGAAATCCAGGGACAGCAGACCTAATGTTTCATACTATTCCAGAGACTACAATGAACAGCCAAAATCAGAACTGGTATAATTACTTTGAGTATTAGATTCATCAATGAGAATACCATCCAAGATCAAGGCATGAGGGAATGTGTTCAGAATATATCATTATACCCGTAAATACCTGTATTTTTCAGTGGAGTTACATGTATCGAATATCGGGCAATTCTGGAGACGAGAATATTTAGCGGATTTTTCTAAAATTGTAGTTTGAAATATCAGCACTTCATTTTTGGGGGCATTTTCATTTAACAATTGTATCATAATATGAATAGGAATTTTGGAACTTTAATTTTTGGGACATTTTCATTATGTACCAAAAGAAGCCAACATTTTTAGCTCACCAAAATTACCTGATATACGGTTTATTGGTTATTTCATTATGAACTGTTCTTTTCTGCAGTCCATGGAACCAATTAAAGTTGAAGAGCTGAAGACAGAAAAGTGCTGTCGAATATCTGCAGAGGATTTGATAGAGTTGGGTGAACTCTGTGGCCCGGCCTCTTCCAAGAGTCCGACCAAGAGGAGGCCAAACAGTAAACCGGTGATTATTGTGATTGACATCAGAAATCCTGAGGAGTATCCTTACATCGTCATATAACTGCATCATCTCGTATAAATTATTGCAGAGAACTGACAAATGTTCCATGATATTTTCAGATGTCATAAAAGGTAGATAATTATGCAACAGATATAATAGGATTACATGTAGTGAAGATCTCATAAGTAACAAAATGATGTCATTTAATCTAGGGGCACCTGCCTCATTTCTTTCCATTTTATTGCTGTAATTTAACATCACACCCCCAAATCTAGGACACAGAAAGTTTGTATGATAACAAGCATTCCGAGAGCATTGCATGGCAATACATAGTCCCCTATCGGTTGCAAAAATGATTGAACCGCAACAATATTCGAACTTCATTATGTAGGTTATGGTAAAGGGAAATATTGGGGAACCAGGATAGAAATGGTTGGA
Source organism: Ostrea edulis (assembly GCF_947568905.1). Lineage (NCBI taxonomy): Eukaryota > Metazoa > Mollusca > Bivalvia > Ostreida > Ostreidae > Ostrea > Ostrea edulis. The sequence continues at coordinate 61,211,064 of NC_079165.1, forward strand.
AATCAACTATTTTTCTAAGTCCAAGGGCAATAAGTTAGTGAAAATTCAACAGACTGAGACAATATTCGAACCTGATCTGCAACTTGTTACGGCAAAGCAATGATCCAAATATGAAATAAATATCTGCAAAAACACAGAAAGAAAGAGTGGAAAACTGATTTATTGGACTGACAGACAGACGGAGTGCAAACCTAAAGTCCCCTTCGTTGTTGGTAGGGGACTAAAAGACTAAAAATATTAGTATTTTTGTTGATAATCCTCAGTTATATGTGCACAACCCCATGTAAAATTGAAAAGGACTGCCTTCGAAGTTTTTTCTTTTTTAAATATGCTTTTAAAAACATTTGAAAACTTGATATTGTTACTTCTAGTGTTTTGAGTTCTTGACATTTAAAAGCTATGCTAAGGGGACCATTCCTGGCAGCATCAACATCCCCTTTCCCTCTGCCTTCTCACCAGAAGGGGATCTGAATCCCTGCCCAGCAGTGAACACACTGAATCAAAACAAGGGTCAAGTCAAGGTCATTGTAGGTAGCAGAGGAAAAAACTCAAGCAATGTAAGTAGACAATGATCTTTTCTATGTTTTTGCAAATGATTTCAAAAAGCAATCTATAAATCTCCAATCCGAGTTGCAGTTTGCACATTCATTCCCAATAACATTTTGCATGTGTTAATCTTTGTTTATAACCAATTAAATATAATCCTGAAGAAAGTAATTACATGTATCATGGTTCAACATAACTTGACAAGTTTTGCTGAAAGATAGGCATGATATTTTTAAACTAATAATTGGGTGTGAATGTGTCGAAACAAGTACAAGAACAGCATTGATAGGGGAGGGCTTGTGTAGGCTAAGCCTGCTGCTCAATCTCATCAATTTATTGAATAAATATTGTTTAAATTTAAACTGATACAAGAAAATCTAGTAAAACCTAGAGAGCAAGTGCTGTACAAAGAACGACAACTCTGGGCAACATTTGCAATATGTCATAACCACCTTCCTTATGATACATGTACATTTTTGTAAGTGAACCTTACTGAAGCAGCATAAATAAATTATAAAAATGCTGATCTTGAAGTACTGTATCATGTGCACACTTGTAGATAATGTTATTTTGTATTCAGTCCATATTTTTTGGGTCGATACTTGTAGTTTGCTGCTGACCTGGTGAGACTGGGCTATCAGAAGGTGTGTGTACTACACAAAGGTATTGATGTCCTGAGATCTACAAGTATCCTGACTGTGCCTCCTGCAGATTACTTCTGATCTTCAGCAGTTAAGACCTGTCGCTGAGGTTTAAGTCTGTCTCGTACATTACAGACACAGTGCTGCATATGACTGTACGAGGATGTACATGTACACTGCATTCTTAAAAAACATCTGTACAGTGAAGAGAGTTAATCTAAAAGATACCAATTAGCCTTATAAGGAATTTCACATTTAGAATTTTAAACTGACTGAAGAGACAAGAGGAGGACATGTGTAGAGGGTCCAATAATGTACACCATGTACAGTTCTATTGTGCAATATTGTTATGACTTTTGTTGAAAATAACTTTTTGAAAAATAAAGTTTTTTAAATATCCTGAAAGTTTGTTTTGTTTGAGTCTATGAATGAGGAATACATGTACATATAATTTTTTATTCTGTAAAAAAACCATGCATTACAATTTAAATACACTGTACATGTATTGTGGAGAATAAACAAGCCGCATAATGCATCACTACTCATTCAAGTAACATATAGTCAGGTTACCGAGACTTGTCTGCAATTATCAGGTACAAACTGTAGAACTATGTTAGACTAGTCAGCGAGTTTCAAGTTACTGCTAGAAGACCAGTTTCCCCTGAATTTTATACATGCCTTTACAATAGCCCTATGAACTTATTGTTTCTTGCAAGTTGGGTTTTTCTAAGTGGAAGAAAATTAAAGGCATGGCTGATTTTTACACTTTAAATGTACCAGAGCTTAAACAATATTTTCAAAAATGGGTGTTACATGCACATCAGTTCACAATGTAGAACATAACTGCTTCTTGACATTATACCAGCCAACAGCCTGAGAAGGGGAGACTTGTGACCACATCTAGTCTATATATTGCAGAAATTATTGTTCTCTGTATTAAAAGACGAATATTTCAAATGTTCAATACATTGCCCTTCCCTCTCTTTTTGCAAAAGTATTGAGGTATGGCTGTCGGCCTGCCACTTCTGCACCAACACATTTCTTGTATCAGCGTGTTGGCCCTCTGCAGCACATTATATCACATTGGAGAACTTGTACTACACATACTTGTACATGTATCGTCTACACTGGAAATCGCACGATACACGACGACAACCAAAACTTCAAAATCATGTGACTGGAGTGTGTATATTCAGAATAAAACAGTGTTCTGGCAGTAACTCAAAACTCTCCTATTTTCATGGATATAGATTCTGTACATCAAAAGATATAAATTTGTACTTCATTGAGGTTTTAAATTCATAGAACAGGGCTACCCACAAAATTTCATCCTCCAAAGATATACTGAATCCACATTATTTATAAATGCTTGTAATCACAGAAATGCTGGAAAGACAATTGTTACCAATTCTGTATAAAGTTATACACATTTTACAGAGAACAAATTAACTTTATCAGGATTGTCCATCACAGAATAATGGAATGTACCAATACCAGAGCCATGGCATGCTGCGCCTGTAATGAGACAAAATAACAGTCAATCAAATGTAACATTACAGAATTATATAATCCCATTAAAAGTAACAGCACACATTTACAGCTATAAACACAATCCCAATCAAATGTAACATTACACAATTATAACGAAACACAATCCCAATCAAATGTAATATTACACAATTATAACGAAACACAATCCCAATCAAATGTAACATTACACAAATATAACGAAACACAATCCCAATCAAATGTAACATTACATAATTATAACGAAACACAATCCCAATCAAATGTAACATTACACAATTATAACGAAACACAATCCCAATCAAATGTAACATTACACAAATACAACGAAACACAATCCCAATCAAATGTAACATTACACAATTATAGCTAAACATAGAATTCCATTAAAAGTAACGACACACAATTACAGCTAAGGGTAAACATACAATCCCATTCAAACATATTGTCAGCTACCCACAGTTGATTTCGATTCGTTCCTCTCTCCATCCCAGAGAATTTGAAGAGTAATCAAGTAAGGGTATCTGATGATGATTGAAATGTTACAGCACACAATCTCATTCAAACAGCACACATTTACAGCTAGAAACACACAATCCCATTCAAACCTAGCAACATGAACATGAAATTTCAACTAAGGCTAAATACAGAATCCCATTCAAACATGATAGCACACAATTACAGCATGTAAACAAATTACATTTTTAGCTCACCTGAGCTGAAAGCTCAAGTGAGCTTTTCTGATTGCCTCTTGTCTGTCATCTGTCTGTATACTTTTTATATTTTCGACTTCTTCTTCAGAACCACTGGGCCAATTTCAACCAAACTTGGCAAAAGCATCCTTGATTGAAGGGCTTTCAACTTTGTTCAAATGAAGGGCCATGTCCCTTTCAAAGGGGAGATAATCACAAAAATCCAAACATAGGGTGGGGTCATTTAAAAATCTTCTCAAGAACCACCGGGCTAGAAAAGCTAAAATTTACATGAAAGGTTCCTGACATAGTGCAGATCAAGTTTGTTAAAAATCATGGCCCCTGTTGGTTGGATGGGGCCACAATAGGGGATCAAAGTTTTACATACAAATATATAGGAAAAATCTTTAAAAACCTTCTTCTCAAAAAGTACCGGGCCAGGAAAGTTGAAATTTACACGAAAGCTTCCGGACATACTGCACATTCAAGTTTATGAAAATCATGGCTCCCGGGGGTAAGATGAGGCGACAATAGGGGATCAAAGTTTTACACACAAATATATAGGGAAAATCATTAAAAACCTTCTGAAAAATCACTGGGCCAGAAAAGTTTACATTTGCATGAAAGCTTCCGACATAGTCCACATTCCAATTTTGAAAAAATCATGGCCACCGGGAGTAGGTTGGGGCCACAATAGGGATCAAAGTTTTACATGCGAATATAGAGGAAAAATCTATAAATATGAGCCAAGGTGACTCAGGTGTGCGATGTGGCCCATGGGCCTCTTGTTAAATTATGAAATACTTTTTTTAAATGTAGATGTTTTGAATGAAAATCAAGGAGCTCATTCTTTATTACTTACCATGTTCTCCTTTATTATTTACTGCAATCACAGCTCCATTAAAATCTGGGAAGTACTTGATGATGGGTTTGATGGAGAAGAGAGCAGCATTTGATGGGCTTGTTCCACTCCCCATTAGCTGCACAGCTGTGTATCTAAAGCACAAATATAGTCAACCCAGGCATGGATTACATCAAAGAAAAAGCTGTTTTAAATAAACTGACATTTTCATTACAGATGTCAGAGAATTTTTATAGAATAAAAATATTTACTGCATAATTAGTAATAGAAAACATCTGTTCCATTTCTAATATCTAAATAATGTTATATGGAGTAGTAAGGACAAAATAGGTGACATTTAATTTGTGATTGAATGTCGAATTGATATTGATAGGTACCCAAAAGTATGTCTTAAAAGTTGACAATGACTTACGAGGGTAGAAACCTCATCATAATATCACCATCTCCTGTGGCGGCTGCTCCACCCATTCCATTCTGAGCATAGGACCCTGCCCCTACCACTGGGGAATCACCAACTCGACTATAAGGAAAATTGTGTTTTCTAGATAGTCATATTCATTGAAATTATAGCTGGTTACATTGAATAGAATCTAGCTCATATAAAGATAAATGTGCTTGTGCATTTAATTAAATTACCCTGGTACTTTGTGATTTAGTCCATTTGTTGTGGTTCCAGAGACCACATGCCCATTTTTATCAACTGCCACCATTCCAATTGTATCATGGTTTAAATAACTGACTTGTTTGTCTTCTCTGTTCTGTATTTTGGATAAAACAGCATTTGGATTGTAAGGGCCACAGCTCTTCTTGGGATCTGGACTGACATTCTATAAATTATGGAAATGTGTTGAATTTGACATATATTAATTTTCCTGTACTTAAAATTACTTTTGGTAAAGAATTATCTCATGTAGGATCAATTACTGAAGTAAGAAATACTATATATGTTATCTTACCACTCTAAAATTAGGCTGACAGTTGTTTTCCTTCCACTGCTTGTACATCATATCAGATTTGTTAGAACTGAGGTCACTTTCTTTGAAGCCCATTTCTACAGCAAACTTGGTAGCTGCACACACAAATAAACATAATATACTGTAAATTGCAGACTGTTTTGTTTATTTATCAAGTCAAAATAGAAGAATAAGGGTATATTGTTTTATTGTATGTACTTAAGTTACTATTGATATACACATTTTGAAAAACATGTATACCAATACATGTATGTACATGTATATGCATAGAAAGAAGTAAATCCCAAATTTTGTTGTCATTGCATTATTCCCTGCCTAAAAATAACTTACCCAGTTCTCCTGCTAAGAGAGTATGGTCTGTTCTTTCCATGATCATGCGTGCTACACTAATTGCAGAGCTTATATTCCTCAAACAACCAACAGAACCCACATCCATTGTTTCCCTGTAGAGTCAAAGATGTACTTGTCTTATTACCCCTATTCAGTACGAATTTAAATTTCCTTAAATGAGGTAACAAAAAATATGCAATTAACAATAATTAAGGCAATTATGGTTTGCAATGCATCCCTGTACTTCTGTTAATTTCAATAATGGTGAAAGCTCTAAAAAGTAAGGAATATCATGTTCTTAACTGAAAATTTTCTGTATTCACCTACCCATCCATTATCATTGCATCTAAAGTAACCTCCCCATTTTCATCTGGGTCACTTCCTTCTCCAACTGAGCCATCACATCTTAGAACTTCACACCTGGAACAACCTTTCTCAACAGCATCTACAGCACTTCCTCCATTCAAAAACTGATTATAACCTTCCAAGGAGCAAAACATTTGAAAGTCAAATTATAGCAATAGTAATGAGATAGGCCTTGCAAAACAGGCTCTAACAGTTAACTGAGTGTAAACAGGGAAGATCTGAGCATTTGTAATTTTGTTTTGATCAAGAAAATTCTCTAAAATGGTAGACAAATTCGACATCAAAGGATTAAAAAATAATGAAAATACACTCTGTAACAAGTCATTCTAAAATAATTACAGTTATTGATATGAAAAATTTGTTGCACATATATTCAATTCACAAGTCAAAACAATTCAACCTAATGGCAGCACCATCAACATATAGTGTTAAATCTAAAGCAAACTAGCATGGAGCCACGCCATGCCCTTTTTGGCTGGCGCCATGCCCTTTTTAATTGTACCATGCCCTTCTTTCTCTATATATATATTTTTTTAAATATTTGTTAATATAAACAATTGTTCTTTATTTCACAAGGTTGATTGAAGTTTAAAATCAAGGTAGCAGGTATTAACTTTTAAAGAGGCTAAATGATTATTCTATTACTATCATAGTATGATACAATGAAAGTGCCCCGAAATTGTCTTGCCGCGACGAAAACTGCCCTTTTGAACAAATGATATGTGTGCCCTCTCTAGATCCTAGATTTAACACTAACATATTGGAATGATATTGCCTTTGATCTTCTTCACCGGAATTGTATAATCTTGACCGTGCACAACAGCTTGGAATTTGTATAATCTTCATTTTGAAATCAAAGTACTAGGTAGAGGTACATGTATCTATATCAATCTGGCAGGTCTAACTGGTGTAATCATCTGCGAGAATTCTTACAACTGTAACCTGCTATTCTTCCTTCAATTAACATATTACTGAGGACAAATTTTCTTCTATCTAGGAATTCTTCATTTGTCAGTAAGCTTTTATGTACATGTACATATTATCTGTTCACCTGACTCTTTTATTAATAGATCATGATGAAAATATAAATTAACCATAAACTGTAAGATAATATTACATGTATAAAATTTTATGCTCATGCATATATATATGAAGCTGCTATTTTAAATAATTCCTTGGGGACGGAAACAACACCACCCCCAAATGATATAAACCTTCCAAAAATTCCCAAAATAACTCTCAAAACCAGTCATAATGAAATCATAACCTGAATGAATACAAAACACCTTTTTCACTTTGTCTCCAGCCATTTGTGGCTG
>NC_079165.1:61223320-61500820 GCF_947568905.1 Ostrea edulis
GCTGTTTAAGTTGTTATTGTTGAAAATTGCAATGAAGAGCTAGGATAACAAAGTGAAAAAGAGGGGGTATATTGTTTTGCACCTGTCCAAATCCTGTCTGGTCATTTTTTTAAGAACCCTTTCCTTGACAGTTACCAGACTTGGTACAGTGGTTGCCACTAGAGAGTAGATGAACCCCATTGATTTTCAGGTCACAAGGTCAATGGTCAAACTGGATGGACATAGTAAGATTTTGTTTGCTCAATATCTAAAGGACCCTTTTCTTGATAGACACCAAATGTGATGAGTTGGTACATCCTAAGGAGTAGATTACCCCTATTGATTTTGAGGTCACAAGTTCAATGGTCAAGGGTCCAACTGGACATTTTAAGATATTGTTTGCTCAGTATCTTTAGAACCCTCTGCTTGACAGACAACAAACTTGGTACACTGGTTTTTCTTAAGAAGCAGATGTCCCATATTGAGTTTGAGGTCATAAGGGTCAAACTGGATATAGTAAGATATTGTGTGCTTAATATCTTTAGAACCATATTATTTTTTTTCAGACATCAAACTTAGTGCATGACTTCTATGTGAGGAGTAGGTGTCCTATTGAATTTGAGGTCAGAAGGTCAAGCATCCAATTGGACATAGTAAGATATTGTCCACTCAATATCTTGAGAACCCTTTGCTTGATAGACATCAAACTTGGTACACTGGGTACATCCTAAGGAGTAAATAACCTCTATTGATTTAGAGGTCACAAGGTCAATGGTCAAACTACTCTGGACATAAGATAATTTGAGAACCCTTTGCTAGACAAATATCATACTAGGTACATTGGTGTCCCCAAAAGAATAGATGAACCCACTGGTTTTCAAGTCATAAGGTCATGGCTCAAATAACTGTTTATTTGGAAATGTCTGCTTTAATAGTATCTTGAGAGATTAAACTTGTTATTATAGTTGCCCCTGACTTGTAGATAACTAATATTTTTCATTATAATTGACCTTTTAACCTTTCCAATATTGCCACATAAAGGGGGGGGGGGGCATTTATGTTTCTAAGACATTCCTGTTTCTTTAGTGTTAAAATATTTTCATTTATTTTATTATACCTACCATAATACCACTCATATTATTTCAAGTCGAATTCTTTTTTGTGGGGTTAAAGCTGCACCATGTAGGTCATGATCATACACAAGAATAGTCTGTTGGATATATTTGTGGATTGTAATGTTTATTTTTGCAATCACAAGCAAAGTTAAGCAATCTATACTTTTATTAAAATGAATGTTGCAGGATTTAATTCTGAAGATGTTATGTGTATCACCACATGATATTACATACACAGACAAACAGCTACATTTCCTTCAAAGCATCATAATTCAATGGCTAGCAAACTCAAGAAATAGGTAAGTAAAGATCATTGGTCGTTTTCATATGAATCCTTTTGGAATGTTGTAGGACGGATTCATTAATCAAAATACCTGTAAAATTTTCATACCACTAGTTGAACACCTGTCATCTTGTAATGTATTGGTCTACTGAGTATCCATCTGTTAACAGCTGAAGCTTTCTTTGAATCGTGACATAAGCATTTTTGAAATGAAGACTTTTGATAGTACTTGTGTATAAGATATATATGCAATCAATAGGAAATGAGGATTCATTATTCTGTATAGCAGAGTGAGGAGTAAAAATGGCCATGACAGGGGCAAATGAATGTTTCCCAAATACACAAATGTTAATCATCTGCTGGATATTTTTAAGTTAAATGTTCTATGATTCAATATAACTCTTCACAGTGCACTCCTGGATTCCAAGAAAGATTTCATTCATGAAGCATGCAGATTCCACACTGATTTCTGCCAGTTATATTTAAGAAACATTTTGCAGTGGGCCAAAGACATGGAACCATTGTACAATGAAGGAGATTCAAATCTGTATTCATGGAGGTAATATTGTGTTTATTCTAAGTTGTTGAAAGAAATTTGCATGCATGTAACTTTTAGTCATTCGCTTTGTTTTTTATGCTCGTGAAATTTTAGATTTGAGAGCATAGTTTTTACCAGTCTGTCTCTTTGGCTGGCTGCAATTTTAACTTTGTTCTTAACTTTTGAATGATATATATTACGGACTGAAAAGTCAAGGTCATTGCTATGTGACTGCTAAAGGTCAAGGTCAAATTTACCCAGATCATACAAGTATGACCTCAGTTAATCTCCCTACACTCCTTATAAATATACATTGCAGTAATAAAAAAAAAAATGAAATAAGATGCAAATAGAATGTAATGAAATTTTTTGTAAAAATTACTTTATATACAAGGTAACATAGAATAAAGGTGTTGCTGCTGAACCTGTAGATGGCTAGAGTAGAATGCAGGCATGTTAGTGAGCTTATTGGGTCTCATTATCAAATTGTTGCTTGAAGTGTATGACTTCAGATAATATATTATTGAATAATTAGTATCTTGGAAGACATTGATGGCGTAATGAAGTAAGAAGTTTGCAGATCGTATTATTTATACTTTTATTACAGAACATTTATTGTGTTTGTAGATATAGAAGCAGTGAGTCCAAATTTAGAGACATTGGCAGGAGCAGAACACTTGATAAATTGTGTGAACACATTGATAACTTGTTTAGTATAAATAAACAATGCCAGATATTAGTAAGACAGTCACTCCAGACTCAAAAAGAAACCTCACATTTCAATGTTTATAGAGACATACTGAAGAAATTAAGTCACATTCCAGAGTCATGAATTTTATCTGTATTAAATTAATTGATTGTATATTAAATGTGTTGTATGGTTTTTTTTTTTTTAAATACAGAGGTGGATTTGATTTGAGACATTAGCTCACCAGTACCCCAGGCATAACCCCCACTAAATGTTAATTATCGTGGTACACATCCTCTAATTTCTAACATATAATTTTGTGTTTTGGATACAGTCTGACAGACATATGTCACTGTGTCAGTGTTACCTATAAACACCTTTGATATTTCTCCTGGCTATGGGAATTACTTAGGGAACTGTGAAAATATAAAAGAAAAATGTTTTTCAAAATGGTCAACATGCAAAAGTTCCGTGATGGTGGTAAAAACACTTTAGTGGGAAACTGGGCATAAACTTCCTATTGTGTTCATAAAGTACATGTACATGTACATTATGTAGTATCTGTTAACTTCTCATCTCCCAGTTCTCTAACACACGATACTGTAAGTAATACACACAAGCATTTTTGCACCTGGGATGTAGAGGTACAGGGTATATATTATTTTTTTTCGGTTCTGTTTATGTGAGAAATGTGTAAAAATAACCTTTTTGATAGTAGCAGACAGAGTTGAGATTTGTGTTCTGAAAATGTTATATAATTAGATTTAGGCCACTTTTTTGGAGGTCTGCAATCTCTGAAGAGAGAGAGATCTGACACTATGCAGACAGTAAAAAGATGGGGGGGGGGATAACTCATTATATCTTGCTTTAGATTGCGAAGATAATTTTTGAACGTAAAAGAGAAACATAATGGGAAATGAACAATGTCAAAAAGGGGGAAGCCCTCTGGTTGTACGTGCTTGCATTATTACGTATAGTATAAATATATTCCTGATAGAATAATCTAGTCTTGACTGATTTTTTGTTGAAATAACGAATTTGCTCGAAAATTTTGTCGAACCAGTGTTATATGATTCTACCAGTTATTAAAACAATGAATAAAATTTACATTCATTCTTGACAATGCAAAATTAGTATTTTTGTTGAATAGAAGAAAATATATCGTCACCTATTTATCTGCTTGAAGCTCGAAATTAATATTTTCCTGTCGTCTTTACGACGAATAAGACATCGAAAAATAATCGCGTGTAATCAAAGATTTTTATTAACTTCATTTTTTTTAGAATTTAAATAATCTATAATGGTTATGTTGAGATTTTGGAAAGAACTCTACTAACTCATTATAAAGAGATGACTAACTCATTATAACGAGATACATGTATTAATGTACAAAAATATGAAGTTGTGTGTTAAGGAGAACCAACTAATTCATCTATCTTTAAAATAAACATGCACAGCTAGGTTTTTAACATTACTCGTTGACATAGTTTTACCATATATTAAAAAGTCCACATGTTCAAAATTCTATGAATAAATTCAAACCAAGGGTTTTTAAATGTGCCATTATAGTACTATGTATATAAATATTTGTAAAGAATATTTACTCTCTTTTCGTGACTATATTGACGTTAATTTGGCTCAATAAGAAATCATTCTAGTTATAAACAGGAAAACGTCCGATTTGCCATATATCATATAAAATGATGGAGTAGAGCTTTTTAAACGAAAAATATGTTTCAAAATTTTTAGATGGAGAACTTTATGGAGCCCCAAATTAACATAAACTCAAATAATTGAAGATATCTTAAATTATTTGAAGATATCATCAATTCAATTGTTGCTCTCTTTAATTGAATTAATGCGCGCATTAATTCAATTAATGAGAGCAATAATAGATTTGATGCGCACATTAATTCAATTATTGCTCTCTTCAATTCAATTGATGCGCGCATTAATTCAATTAATGAGAGCAATAATAGATTTGATGCGAGCATTAATTCAATTATTGCTCTCTTCAATTCTTTTGATGAGAGCATCAATTTAGTAGAAATATTGCTCGCAATAATTAATTTAGAGCTCGGTTTAAATAATTTGATGATCTCTTTAATTCAATTGAAGATATCTTTAAATCATTTACAATGCTTTTGTATAAGGAATTAATGCGCGCATCAATTCTTTTAAAGAGAGCAACAATTCAATTAAAGATATCATTAATTTAATTGTGGATATGTTGAATTGAAGATATCTTTGATTGTATAGTTGCTCTCTCTAAAAGAATTATTGCTCTCTTCAAATGAATTAAAGATATCATTAATTCAATTGAAGAGAGCAATAATTGAATTAATGCGCGCATTAAAACAATTATCGCTCTCATCAAATGAATTAATGCGCGCATCAATTCAATTATTGCTCTCATCAATTGATTTAATGCGCGCATTATATCAATTATTGCTCCCTTCAATTGAATTGTAGCGCGCATCAATTCAATTGTTGATATCATTAATTCATTTGAAGAGATCATTAATTCAACTGAAGCGCGCATCAATTCAGTTGAAGAATTAATGCTATCATCAGTTCAATTAATGCGCGCAATAATTCAGAATTGAAGATATCATTAATTATTTGAAGAGATCTTTAATTCAATTGTTGCGCGCATCAAATAAATTGATGATATCTTCAAATAATTGAAGATATCTTCAATTATTTGAGTTTATGTTAATTTGGCGCTCCATAGAACTTCTGTAATTTGTAAGTTTTTATATCCCAAAATCTCGCATATATAGCACTAAAAATGGCCAAGGACACGGACAACAGTGAATTGTCAAATTTTCAGGACAACCTGTCCCTTCCTCAGGACGATAGAATATTTACATAGAAAAGAAAACTAAATAGAAAAGGAAACTAAAACTACAACTAAACTACAAAAGCTGACAACAAACAAAACGTCTACATATTAAAATTATTGAGTGTAATATGTGGCAATAGAAAAGTCCGTTCCCATCGAGCGTCTAGACAGATCTGAACTGACTAGTCCTAGGCTGGATCAAGTCAAAAAGTGAAAATTTGACAATTCACTGTTGTCCGTGTTGTTGGTCATTTTAGGTGCTTTTTATATCCTGTTTTATTTGACCTCGTATCTACTATTAGATCCGATATATATATAGATATATAACCAAAAAAGAAAAGAAAAATCGAGTAAGTGAATTAAGAAACTTCAGAAACCCACTGAGCTGAAGGCTGATAACAATGCAAGCATGACGGAGATGAACGTATATCAAAGTGGTTTTGCAGATACACATGCGCATTGTAAATCAAACATTCGTCCTAAAAGTCAATCGGGTGATAATTGTGATGGGGGTTGTGAAGTAATTGCATTTCTATTTTATATATGAATAAACCTTTAATTGGAGATGAAAGATTTTGGTCTATAGAAATAGAGCAAGATGAACAATGTATGAGAAAAAGATGAGATTAATATTATACTCGAGCTATTATTAACGAATTGTAGATTTTCTTTGTCTTGAATACCAAAAAAAATTAGCGGCTACGACTATAAGCCATTCTCAATTACCTATACGTGTGTTAGGGAAGTGCTAAACGCATCGGAAGTTCCAACACATTACGGATACAAATGACGTGTCGGTCCCAATTGTGTCTTGATGTAAATTCCTTCATTGATGTTTGGAATGATGATGCTTCAAAGCCGTGGGAAAAGAACAATCTGCAAGTTGGGTTACCATCTTTTAACAGTTGCTCTGCTCGTTGTGGTTATTTTTATTTTTACTGAAGCAGCTGGTGCTTTTCGAGGAGACTGTTCCTTCTTTCACAATACGTTCGAGAGATATGGAGTAGGGATGACAGTTGCATTATATTTTACGAGATATTTGACTTTTGTAACCTTGCCACTATCGTTGTTCAATTTTCTTGGAATTGTGTTATACAATACATGGCCGAGGACACCGACTCTAAAAGGAACATTTCTTCACGGCCCATTCATCTGTTTTAGAGTAGTTACGAAGGGGTTATATCCAAATTTGGTAAAGAAAAATTTGGAGAGAAACATTAATATATGCAATAGTATCGGATTAAGTAACTTCATTTTCGAAATTGTCACGGACAAAGCCATTGATATTCCAAAGAATATGCTCGTAAGAGAAACCGTCGTTCCATTTAATTATCGAACTTCTAAAAAGACGCTCTATAAGGCCCGCGCTCTTCAGTATTGTTTGGAAGACAATGTGAATACTTTGGATGACGGAGACTGGATTGTTCACCTCGATGAAGAAACAGTTCTGACCAAAGCATCTGTGATTGGAATCCTCAATTTCATCGAAAAGGGAACAGCGAGTTTTGGACAAGGCATCATATCGTATGCAAACGAAGAGATCTTTTGTTGGGTCACTACCATCTTCGATTTCGCCAGAGTTGGAGCAGATTATGGTATCTTACGATTTTGTTTGAAATATTTCAGAAAGCCTGTGTTTAGTTGGAAAGGCAGCTATGTTGTTTGCAATGCAGGGGCAGAGAGAAACGTCTCCTATGATTTTGGAATAGAGGGTAGTATTGCCGAAGATTGTTTCTTTGGACTTACAGCATGGAAACTGGGTTACTCGTTTGATTTCATCGAAGGCGAAATGTGGGAGAAGAGTCCGTTTTCATTAACGGACTACATCAAACAAAGAAAACGGTGGATACAGGGTATAACAAGGACTTTTCTCAGCAGAAGTATCCCATCCAGTCAGAAATGTGGAATCCTTTTTATGATACTCGGGTGGGTAACAATGCCACTCACCGCTCCCAATGCTGTATTGGTGCCAATGTATCCACTTCCGATGCCAAGGATCCTCTGTTTTCTATGCGGATTCATGGGAGGCGTGATGATGTTTTTATTCATCATTGGTGCGTTGAAATCGTTTAATTATCAGAGAACTGGCCTGTTGAAGTTTCTGGTTATTTGTCTCTCTCCAGTTCTACTTCTTCCATTCTTTGTGCTGACGGAGACTTGTGCCGTAGTCTATGCTTTTCTTACATTCAGGACAATCGAATTTCACACCGTCAGGAAAGAAGAGGATCGAATTATTCATGTAAAATGCAGTTCATTCAAAGAAAATAATCTTGTGGACGTGTAAAGTTTAGTAAATTGTTTAGCTATATTGCAGCAAACATTATGCACCGTGACACTAGAAAATAATACTCGTTTTTTTGCATATATTTACATTCCATTGTATTTTCCCCATTAAACTGCATTGCAAGTGAATGTTTTATTCTCGATATGTTTTCTTGTATCTTTACCCAGACTCCATTTAACAATTGGAACTTATGCATTAACAAGTGCACCGACTTGAAAGTCGAAAATAATTTTCATCAAAATGTATCGGTAGTTAATTTCCCTAAAATGATATAAAAAACGTGGTATCTTTAGATGAGTGCTGGCCTAAATGAAACATGCCTATAAATGCGAACATCCCAGCTACGTAAGGTTTTTAAAAGAAACTTGAAAGTAACGGGTAATTTTCATCAAATTGATTTACCAAGGAATGGAATCTGAAAATTGTTCGCATATTGAGATATCAAGGTCACTCCTTGTCATGAATATGACTGATTTTTTTTTCTTCAATGCAAACACTAGATACTACTCAAGATTTTGAGATGAAATTTATAAATTGCTGATATTACGAGGCATACTAATTGAAAACTGGTGATGGCATATCGCAAGGTTTCCTCGTCATGTAATTACCCTAAATGATTAATTTTGTTAATATAAACACACATTTCTTTCTTGAAAACTATAAATAGATGGATAAGTTAATGGTTTTCTCCATTAATAAATGCCCACCGTTCAATTTGAAAGTTAATTTGTATTTTGCACTGCAAAGGTTAAGTAGCTGGTAAAATCAATCACGCTAGCATATTCTGATTTGAAAATTACTTCATCGTCATCTAAATTGTTAGATAATTATATTTAAACCAAGTAACCTGTTTCTTGTAGCTGGCTATCAGTAGTTATAGCCTTTATTCCTTGTAAACAGCTGGTTACTAGAAGCTAACTTTTCTCACATTAAGTAGCTGTTTACTAGTAGCTAACATTTCTCACTTTAAGTTGCCGTTTACTAGTAGCTAACTTTTCTCGCTTCAAGTAGCCGTTTACTAGTAGCTAGCTTTTCTGACTAATTAGCCCTTTACTAGTAGCTAACTTTTCTGACTAAGTAGCTGTTTACTAGTAGCTAACTTTCCCACTAAGTAGCTGTTTACTGGTAGCTAACTTTTCTCACTTTAAGTAGCTGTTTACTGGTAGCTAACTTTTCTCACTTTAAGTAGCTTTTTACTAGTAGCTAACTTTTCTCACTTTAAGTAGCCGTTTACTAGTAGCTAACTTTTCTCACTTTAAGTAGCTGTTTACTAGTAGCTAACATTTCTCTCTTTAAGTAGCTGTTTAGTAGTAGCTAACTTTTCTCACTTTAAGTTGCCGTTTACTAGTAGCTAACTTTTCTCGCTTCAAGTAGCCGTTTACTAGTAGCTAACTTTTCTGACTAAGTAGCCCTTTACTAGTAGCTAACTTTTCTGACTAAGTAGCTGTTTACTAGTAGCTAACTTTTCTCACTTTAAGTAGTTGGCAAACTTTTCTCTTTAAGTTAACAGTTACTAGTAGCTGGTTATTAGTTATCAGTTACTAAGAGCTAGTTACTAGTTATCAGTTACTAACACATGGTTATTAATTATCAGTTACTGACAGCTATTTACTAGTTATCAGATACTAACAGCTAGTTACTAGTTATCAGTTACTGACAGTTGGTTACTAGTTATCAGTTACTAACAGCTAGTTACTAGTTATCAGTTACTGACAGGTGGTTACCAGTTATCAGTTACTGACAGTTGGTTACTAGTTATCAGTTACTAACAGCTAGTTACTAGTTATCAGTTACTGACAGTTGGTTACTAGTTATCGGTTACTAACAGTTGGTTACTAGTTATCGGTTACTAACAGTTAGTTACTAGTTATCGGTTACTAACAGTTAGTTACTAGTTATCGGTTACTAACAGTTAGTTACTCGTTATCGGTTACTAACAGTTAGTTACTAGTCATCAGTTACTGACAGGTGGTTACTAGTTATCAATTACTAAGAGCTGGTTACTAGTTATCAGTTACTAACAGCTAGTTACTAGTTATCAGTTACTAATAGCTGGTTACCAGAGCTAACTTTACAGATTTGAAGTTACACACGAAATAGTAGCAATTTGAGGGCTTCGTACCGAAATGAACTCACGAAAACGGAAAATATATTAGTGTACGTGTATTTAACCACAGGGTATATGTTGTTTATATATCTAAACATATATTTTATCTAATTGAAACGTACTCCCCGGGGATAACGACACGAAGGCGTGAATGTCCTACGTTACAGTTATACAAGTTAAGTCGGAAGATAGAGTTCTGTTTTATCACACGGTTCTTCCACAAACAAATACATGGAATATATCAATTACATATACACGGAGGCCCCCTTATCTTGTTACTTATTTAGTAAACACACTTTGATACGTAGCACCGTCATTACTTTGTGTTTTCAGTCATCTCAAGTAATGAGTCGGAACACTAAATCAACCGTTTATTAAATGTGTATGTACATCTTAGCTATTGTGCTTGTTGATTGTTTTCTACACGAGTAATTTACCCGGTTTTTGCCAGTATTTGAAGAATTCGTCTTTTCTTGCTTTTCTACGCTGTGCACTCTTTTCGTCTATATGCTAAAAATATTTTTGGTAAACAGTTTCCGTAATTTAACTGTTCTATGTATGGCTTAGATATAATTTGAACTTTAGTTTCTTTGAATAAGGACAAACTAATAAAAATCATGCACGGGTTATAACAGGCAAATGCATGTATATAATTTGATGACGTTTTAATTCTTTCAGTTGTTATAGATATCGAGAACCAGAATGGGACAAGCAGAAGACAACGATCAATGACAGTGGTCAGGGTTGGCCTCGATCAAAAGCACGTGCACATATCGAGAATGGGTTTACAATGAACAACATGAAGCTGATATGTCTGTTCTTGGTAGTAAGGTAAGATACACGTATGACAGAATTATTCAAACAGGTTTAGTAAATTGATTGTGTAGATTAAGTCCGTATATCAATTATTATATATAAAAACTGTTATACCGAAAGTATTTAGATGTTCATCCATTTTCGTGATACTATGTACAATACACTACTTATCTTAGATTGCACGCTGTGCATATTGCTGAGAAATGGGATTGTTATATTTTCATTGTTAGCTATCGTGTATAGGTTTATCTTTAGTGAGTGTAGACTTAACACTTTGAATACCCGGGACATATAGTACTGGTCATGACGACACGTATTCCGTTTCCTTTCTTGCATTTAGCTCATTTTGAATAGGCTATAGGATATACTTAAATCATAGTCCACACATTTACATTAAACTTCACCGGTCGAGGTAGCTCAGTGATAGAGCGTTCGTTTCGAAACTGGGAGGTCGTGAGTTCGAGCCCCACTCGTGCCATGACCGCGTCAAACACTCCTTTGCCAAACACTCGGCCCGGCATTTTGAAGCGAGAATCACGGGGATTTAGGATATGCCCTTATAAACGAAGGTCCTGTGTCGCGGCAGGCGTTGGCACGTTAAAGAACTCTCACTGTTTCGGCCATGAGCGCGAAGCATAGGTCTAACTGGTGACGTCTGAATATGAGTGAAATATTCTTGCGGGACGTAAAACAAACAACCAACCAACCAATCATACATATATACATGTACATGCATGAACATCAATTTACCAAATTGGTTAGCTTTGTTATAATGAGAAGGTGTTATAAGATTTCCTATTAATTCCATACCTTTACAAATAAGATAATAATGTAAATTCCTAAATATACGCGGGGAATTTATTATCGCGTATTTTCTCGTGATTGTCGTCCACGAGTCATTTCGCGATATTAAATACTCGCGTAAATTAAGGAATTTCCAGTAATTGTTTAGCTTTGTTATAATGAGACGGTTTTATAAGATTTTCCTATGAATTCAAAACCTTTAAAAGTAGAATAATATGGTGAATGGCGTCTGGATGTCAACATTTCATTTTTCTTTGTAATATCTCAAGTTCCGCTTGAGTTTGACCGTTGAAACTTTACATAATAAAACAAAGGTGGGATATTCAGCAGTAATCATAACTGTCTATCCGTGTGTACTACTATTTTTGTTTGTATAAGATATTTCAACTTTGAGCCCCTAAAATCCATTCTGGCCCCAAAGAACCACGATCTAAAGTTACATCTTACACTGTATAAGGAAGATTATTTGTTTTCTAACCCAATAGTTCTTGTAACGAATTATAAGTTACCTCATCCCATCTTTCCGCGGATGGGGCGTGATGCTTCATTTAAACTTTACGCAAGGATAGTTGCAATGAATTATTTTGAAATTGGTCAGTGGATATTGAGAAATAATTGATGTGAAAAGTGAGTGATGATGAATACAGACAAACACCAGACAATTGCTGGGTCAATAAAGCTCAGGTTATAGTTAAACTGTTAAAGAGATACACCCTAACATTATGTGTGTACAATCACAAAGTACGTAGAATGTTTTCACTCGAAAGTTGCATATTCTATAACAAATTGATTGATTGGGGTCAGTCGGATGGGACGCTAGAGGATATTCCGTGTCAAGAATCACAAACCTCTTGGCACGCAAAAGATCGTTTCTCTGATTTTCGAAATGATGACTCACTTGGAGCCGTTAGGGAAACTCCAGAACTCTAAAAAAAAAAATACCCGATCATATTTCATTTAGTTAACCGCCATAGAATGGCTGAAATATCGCCAAAAAAGGCGTAAAACCTCAATCAATCTGTTATAGAATATTGTAACCTTTGAGTCAAAATATCCTACATGTACGTACTTAGTCTTTTTTCGGAACATTCTGTGCAC
The DNA here is from genome assembly GCF_947568905.1 of Ostrea edulis. Classification (NCBI taxonomy): domain Eukaryota; kingdom Metazoa; phylum Mollusca; class Bivalvia; order Ostreida; family Ostreidae; genus Ostrea; species Ostrea edulis. The sequence continues at coordinate 61,235,878 of NC_079165.1, forward strand.
TAGTGAACTTTCGATTGGTACAGATTCTAATCTCCTTTGTTTATATCAAAGTATTCATGAGTGAAATCTCTAGTGAAGAAATGGATGGGGTTCATCGTTCATAAAATGTTCACGCAAAGCACAGTTGTTGGATCACAGCTGAAAAACATTTTTCTTTCTTTTGAATATCTATTGATATCTATTTGAAAACTATAAAAACGTAATCCGGACTCCATAATCTAAAAATCTTTTGTTTTACAACAACGATTTTCACTGTAACATTATCAATTATCACAAGTATTGATTAAATTAAAGTTTTGTCAAGATTTCAATGGAATGTAGACATGGGCAGCAGTATATATCCAATGTATCCAGATGCGAAGAAAAGAAAAATCATATGAGCCACATCAGTGCCGCTAACATTACGTCAACACTTGATGACGTGTTGGATCCGAGGAAATACGACCGGAAGTTGAGACCAGGATTTAAAGGTGGGTGGTTAATTTCTAGTACTAATCCACTTTTTTCACTAGCATTTTCATTTTCGATAATTAATTCTAAGGTTTGATATGAAATTTTAAAGTTTATACAGGAGAGTTTGAATACACGTATTCTCAATATAATGTTTAAAGGCAACTGCACACTGTCTTATCATCAGATGGCGAGTATCCTGTGGGGATCCGGTTTAGAATAGGTCCTCATTACCCCTTGCTTGCCGTAAGAGGCGACTAAATGGGGCGGTCATTCGGATGAGACCGCAAAAACCGAGACCCCGTGCCACAGCAGGTGTAGCACGATAAAGATCCCTCCCTGCTTAAAGGCCGTAAGCACCAAGCATCGGCCTAAATTTTGCAGCCCTTCACCGTCAATGCAGGTGGCGTCTCCATATGAGTGAAAAATTCTCGAGAGGGGCGTTAAACAATATACAATCAATCAATCAAATGGCGATTACTAGTATTTAGTCTCCAAATGAATTCTATGAAGTAGAAGTCATCTGCAAAGGGCCTTTATTGCAATGAGGACACATCAAGATTTCTTGCCTAAAACATTGTGCTTACTTATATGTTCAAAGTGAATGCATAACATACGCATATCAATCGTCTATTCTAAAAACTTTCAGGAAAACCAGTGGAAATTTATACAGACATGCTTCTGAGATCAATGGGACCTATTTCGGAAAAAGACATGGTTTGATTTACATTATTTACATCAGAATTTCTGTATCTCTCTCAGTGATTGTTTATTTTCTAAGTTAATAGATATTCTTTATTCAGTTTCTTATAAAAATGCCTTTAAAACTAAATCTCAAACCAAGACTTTGGCCTGAAAACAACACATGTATTTGCAATCTCATTTTGCTTCCTTGATTAAATGTATTGGCGCATAGGTCATAAACATCGACATGTTTTCCATTTCGATTTTCTCGTTTCATTACAAATTCCTATTACTAAAAGAAACACCATCATTCATTCTGATTAAACAGAATTTCTTCATCTGTAAACAGTTCATTACAAACTTCAGTCTTGTGAGTGACCGATGTAGTAATATATTGTACAATGGACGTCTTTAACAGTCTCCCGGAGTCCTTCCCACTTATTGCAGAGTGTTAAATGGGATTTTGACAACATTGCGTTATTGGTTTTTTCTTCATATGTATATTCCTGTCCAGCACGTCCATATACGTATAATGAAGTCTCTTTTTCTGCCCGAGATGAATGAAGAGCCAGTTCTTTGAACGAGGAAGTTACCTTCAAAAGAATTAATCCATTATATGTTTCGTTAATATTAAGTTTTTATTAAACACTCTTAAGGGACGTTTTTTGTTAAAGAGATGTATTACATCGTCATGATAGCTACCTTCCTTTTAATATATAAATATCAGCAAAATTAGGATTTTATTGTCTAGCTTGGTAGCTCAGTTGGTTAACGTGTCGATTTGCTGATCTGAAGATCGCGGGTTCGATTCCAGCAGGAGTTTTAAAGGTTTTCAGATTACTTTCTACTAAAACTGCATTTTTTTAACTAAAGAAAATAAGTTTGAAAATATTCAATTTCAAAATATCATCTACAACATATCCTCCACTTTTCATCCGGTTTGTTATTCATCCTTAAGCAAGAAGTGTAATAATCTGAGACAAAAGTGATTCACCAAGTCCTTAGTACAGTATTGCAATAAGAATAGATATACAGGTGACTCTCGATAACTCAAAGTTCAAGGGACCTTGATAAAACTTCGAGAAATCGAGAGTTCGAGAGATCGAAATTCGGAAATTGAAGGTCCGCCGGTATGGTTAAGATTTTACAGTAACCGGAAATGTATACCAACAAGATCATATGATATCGTTTTGACATTTTTTCCTTCATATTCGTCAGGTACTTTGATATCAAAATAAAAAACCTTATTTTGCATGAAAACATTTCAAAATTTATGTATTTATTTGTTCTTTAATCATGCTAAGATAGTCATACAAAACCAAGTTCAGATGATGCTTTACTATTGCAAACTAAACAGAGCACAATGTTACGTCGCTTTACCTAAAACAAAAATTCTAACGAATGAGTAAAACGATGTTTTAGAGTAACTTTACACAAAGAACAAACTCGAGAAATTTAACAGTCTGTAGATCTCTAAATTATGTATAAAACTTCCTCTTTCGTTGTCACGTCAAAACAAATTCTAAATTTCATTCATAGTCGGATTATATATAATTTTAATCATCACGACTCAAAACCCCATGCAGTGCAAGCTAGGTGTAAACTGACCAATTAACCAATTATATACTCAAGTGTGTCACCTCCACAAAGAAGTACCGGCGATGTTTCAACTATGTAAACACCTAATTACACCTCTGGCATTCAACAAAATCCAGGTAAGGCCCAAGCGGAAATTATTACACGCTTGTGTAACGGTGGGTATACGCTACCACCACTTCGAGAGATCGAGAGTGAAAAACAATGAAATGTGTTTTATGGGATCCAACTTCACTTCGAGAGATCGAACGTTCGAGAGATCGATAGTAAATTTGCTTTGATATATAGAGAAAAAAATCGGGAGCATGATTTCACTTCGAGAGATCGAGAACTTCGAGAGATCGAAGTTCGAGCCATCGAGAGTCACCTGTACTTGATTTCACAGATAGTATCATTGTTACAATTCATATGTCTATTCGAAATATCCCCGTGAGCTCGAAATAAAAGACACCACAGAGTCGTTCACTTCTGCTTCATACATGTACTTAGATATTTTATTGAAAGTGGACATTACATCAAACTGACAATCCAACTGTATCACAAACGGGGTGACTTCAGCTTCTCCATTGTCAGCTTCCTATATTTATGTAGCAATACCCCATTATCACCTGCATATGGTGTTTATATCTCTCAACTGATTCGATACGCAAGAACTTGTTCTGCGTATGGTCAGTTTTTAAATCGAGACAAGCTACTGACAAACAAGTTGATGGTAAAGGGGTTTCAACAGTCGATTAAATTCAGCATTTTCGCAAATTCTATGGTCGTTATAACGATCTAGTTTGCCAATATAACCTATCATTGGGTCAAATGCAGCCTGACGTGTTTCATACCGATTGTTTGACCGTTCTTGGCATACTGATTTTGACTACGGATAACTCCGCTTACCTGGTCAGGATATAGGGCTCACCGCGGGTGTGACCGGTCGACAGGGGATGCTTACTCCTCCTAGGCACCTGATCACACCTTTGATGTTTCCAGGGGCCCGTGTTTGCCATGGAACTATCTATTTTGTATTGCTTATAGGAGCTATGAGACAGATCACTGTTCGTTATCTTCGCCTTTCACAGGGTAAAGTATTTTACGCCTATACTGTTTTGAGGTACATATATATGGTTGTTCATCATTATGAAAAGTGAAGATAACGAACAGTGATCAATGTCATAACTCCTATATGCAATACAAAATAGAGAGTTGGGCAGATATACCAGAGGTGGAATCAGGTGCCTAGGAGGAGTAAGCATCCCCTGTCGACTGGTCACACCCGCCATGAGCCCTATATCTTGATCAGATAAATGGAGTTATCCGTAGTCATCTTGGTTTCTAGTTCATCTCTCTTTTTTTGCTCAGGTTTACTCTATAGAGATATACTTTCGGCAGAGGTGGATGGACGCAAGACTCGCCACTAATATGTCTATTGAAAACATTTCCTTGAACATCAAAGTCCTGGAGAGATTATGGTACCCCGACACAGTCTTCTACAACGGCAGGAAGTCCCGCCTTCACTACATACCGACGACAAACCGTTTCATAAGGATTAGTCCAAATGGTTCCATGTATCTATCACAAAGGTATATAAACAACATTTCTGAGTATTCAAAAGTGCAAGTAAAGTTATCAATCCTGAAACTGTAGTTGTTGAAGAATTGCTGTTAATTTTAGAATTGTCAGTTTTAGATAATTGCGCTTGAATAAAACAAAATGCAAAAGTAAGTAGTAACGGACTTCCACACAGGTTGACCGTCAGAGCCATTTGTCAAATGGAACTTCAGAACTACCCTCTAGACTACCAAGTATGTGACCTCCAGATAGGAAGCTGTAAGTCAAATGTCTAAAAGTAAATGAATGAATAAATAGATAAAACTCTCCAACAAAACCTGTCTATTTCAACAATAATTACTGTGAATAATATACTACTACTAAGTTCTCGATTTTGACACCTTGGTTACAGTTGCTTATTCAACGGAGGATGTGACGTATGTCTGGCGTTATGGTCCATCGAATTCAGTGCAGTTGTCGACAGACATGAGCATGTCTCAGTTCGACCTCATCAATTACTCGGCCACGTCTTCTAATATATCCAGAAAAGATGGTACATGCAACTTTTTTTATTTGCGCTTCTCGTGTTTTCCCGCTTTTTGATTTTAATTAGTCTTATAAATAACCTAATCTTACGTGTTGTAACTGCAAATACAGCTGTGCGTCCTTTTCTTTGAAATTTCTAAAAATATACCGTAATCATAAAATTATTTTCTTTGGTTTATATAATATCTAATGTGATTTTATTAACCTACATTAATGACCTGCCTTTGAACTGTTTAATGTCTTTTTATACCTAACAGTGGTGTATTCTTGTCTGACGGTTCGCTTTGGTCTCCGAAGACACGCCGGATATTTCCTCATCCACATCGTCATTCCATGTTCATTATTGGTTGTACTGTCCTGGGTCTCGTTTTGGATTAACAGAGAGGCCACGGCAGATAGAATTGCTCTTGGTAATCTCCAATTTTGAAATTAGATTACAATATTGACAAATTGCTAAGTGAAAAAAGTGTCTTTAAATCAAACACAATGATGTTTCAAGTGTTAAAATAACGGATTATTTTGGGTTAGAGAAAACAATTTGATGCATGTATTCATATTTCATTTTACAAATATCTTTATCTCGTTTTAGAAGCAGTTTGCGGATATTTTTATTGCATGAATGAGTTAATTAAAACAACCTATTTTGTAGATGTGTATTCAAACGGAGTATGATGTTCATGTTTATTTTCTTCCCTTACACAGACGGTCAATCATGGGATAAATAATACAAATGTAGTGAACGCACAATGTAAATGTAGACTTATAGACATATAAGGTCCAGTCAGAGGAATGTAACTTGTTAATTAGACATTGCCATGCACTGTAAAATGAATTATATGAATTATACTGTAGTGAATTATACACGTATTAACGAAATCGTTTTGCAGGTATTATATCATATTGTTGTACTGTAATGTATATCTGACAATTTTACCATGTGAGTAAACTGTATTACCATTCAACACAGTATTTAGTACAAAGGATACATATTTTCAGTTCTTTAAACACACCTTGAAGTTTCTTCTTTGAACACAAGAAACAGAGCAACTTTTCGTAATTGGCTCTTTTTTATACTAAATTCTATCTTTAGAATATGAAACGTCATCAGATTGAACTTGTTTCTTTAAGTGATCTTACATAATTTTACATAGGCACAACCACAGTGTTAACCATGACCTTCCTTGCCCTTGACACCAGAGATGAACTGCCGCGTGTTTCCTATGCCACTGCCCTCGACCTTTATGTCGCAATGTGCTTTATCTTCGTATTGTCTACTCTTGTCCAATTTGCCATTGTTCACCTTTTCACCAAGAGGGGTCATAATGATACTTATCCCCAGGTCAAGATGGCGACCTTGGACGACGATGAAAAAGCACCTGTATGTATAAGTTGTCGTGATGTTGGTAATCAGTCTCTTAAGTGCAAGTCCCAAATGTTTACAATATCTAACAGATACTCAAATGATGAAAAGTAGTTTTCTTTCATCTTTTATTTTTTTTACTTTACAGTCCTCTAGGAAACTTCAACCCAGAACCACCAGACGGATAGCATGCATCGAGCAGAATATTCACAAGAACAGGGTATTTGTGTCAAAAGTGGAAAGTCGTATGAAGGTCTGGTTCTCTAGCTTAAAGTTCAAAGATGACCCTTTTCAAGAACAAGGTCACGAGATCCAGACTAACAGCGTGAGCCAAATTGACAAGGTGTGCCGATTCATATTCCCTATCACATTTGTAATTCTCAACATTGCATACTGGTCATTCTTTTTGACCAGAAATGGGTTTAAAATATAAGAATTTTAAGATTATATTTGTGAATCCTGTAGTATCGGGAATACATGTATATATTTAGAATATTTGGATTCACGCAGATGTTTATCATAAAAAATATACAAAATTAATTTTCTTGGTTTTATTATATTGTTACATATTCGATACATGGTGCAATAAAAGAGTAAACTATATTCTCTGTTTTAACATAATATCAATAAATGTAAACAACTTTATGCAATAAACAACTGCATGTTATGTTTTCAACAACAATTTAACAACAAACATATTTTTGGAAATAGTATATGAATATTTCGCATTTTAAAATATATAACATTTGAATATGTGTACTTTGACATTCCTCGTTTTGACATGTATGACGTATGATTTAATGAAGATTTGTAAATTATAATGAAAAACGTCTCAGAAATGTAATCGTATGACGCAAACAAATAACGTGACAGACAAATATGAGGTTAATATAACTAATAAAAATGATCTGTTCTCGCAGTTGTACTTGGAACAGCATGGATGATATGTGGAAGACATTAAAGCTCTCCTGATTCTCCTGCCCTTTGTGTCCTTGTATTTAGATATGTGTTGAACCCTGTGGTAACAATACATATTGTAAGGAATATTCATAAACAACTTTGAAAAGCCTTTCGAGAAATCGTACGCATGCTCTTATAAATTCTTCATATTTTTCCATAAACATTAACTAATAAATTCCGTGAATGAATTTTTCACAATTTTCTAGAATTGAAATTAAGGATAAACATGCTCTCACTATTTAATGATATTTGAAGATTTAGGCTTTGTAAAACACTAATTACAGAATAAGTCATGGAATAAAAACTATGGAGAATGAAAGTGAAAATGAAAGTGATGTATCAATTTATGAAGACGATGACCAATTCCAAATTAACATAAAAAAGAAAGAAACATACACCATACACAATAAATAAAAAACTGAAGAGGTCTGAGAATGTAGATATATGAAAAACGATGCTTTTAGCATTATTGAATCGTAAAGGATTGCGCAAAATTTTAACAGAGTCCAATAATTATTTTCATTTTTTAAAATTCATGTGCATCCATAACAAATATGATATTATTTGACCAGAGCCTGATGGAACCACAATATCTTACACATGCATAAGTTACATGGTTCCAGGAACATCTCTCACCAAATTAAAACTGACCAATATAAGTAATATATACTATGTATACTAATAAAAAAGATACCCCAGATATAAAGAAACTAAACGATGTACAATGTACATGTACGACCACCATGGAAGATAAAATTGTACTCGGTAAGAAACGACTAGATAAATACCAAAAGCATGAAAGAAACTGATCGAAAGGAACATGTCATGCTTTTGAATAAAAACAAAGGGCGCAGGTGACCGTAGCATAATACCTATACTGATTTATAATCCGTCATTAAATAGTCGTTGACTTTAGGTTCGACCTCCTCTGTGATGGTACACATTCTACCTTCGGATGACTATGTCAAAACGGACGTGGAAAATACACATATACACGTAAACATACTGTACAAGTTTTTTTATTATCAAGAACTGACTTACAATTTGTATTCTGTAATAACAGACGTAAACACTGAGCAAACAAAAATCATCGAATTAGCTGTTATACACATTGATCCTTACCGCATCATCTGCGTTCTCTCCCTCGCCTTCTATTGTAGCTGCTATTACAGCGTCGTGAACAGAAAGATAGATTTGTGAATCATATTTCTCTACGAATCCAGTGGCTTCCAGAACCCTCCATACTTCATCTTAAAGAAACAATGTCGAATTTTAAAATAAGACATGCAAAATTTGGAATTTAGAACATTCACATTAAATTACTTAAACTGCATACCTCGTACAGCTGCCAAAAATACGACCGTACCGACTGTCCTGTACTCTTCAATAACCTGAAATCAGAGATGGAGGATAAAGCTAGTTGCATACAGCCAAATGTGATGATGTTCATTCTAAATTAAGGTACAGAGACTATTCAACAAACCTGTTTAAGAATTTTGCTTCCCACGGAGTCGATAAAGCACATGCTAGAACAGTCAATGATCACGTGATGAACATATGCCAAGTTGCAACTGCTGGGCTTAATGCTTCCGTTTCGTGACCTAACTCCGTTTCCGTTGCTATGGAGATCTGCTGTACTGTTACGTTGGCTTATTTCCCCAGAACCATTGCTTATAGACAGAGATACGCTTCCGTGATCACCTATGCTATGTGTTGGAGTCAGAGGTGGTTTGGGGTCAACATGGCTGTAGGAACCACAAACCAAGGTCATTTGGCTCTGAAAGTGTGAAAAATGCCATTAAAAGGGTGTATACATAGGGATAAATTCGCGATGGACATTATTTCCCTCGTCCTTACCACTCTGCGGAATTCCAGTATGGAACCCAGGCGTTTGATTTGCTTTCGTGCTCTCTCCGGTTTCAGTCCTACAATCTGGAAAACCTGTTTCACGAACATGTCACCATTCGCATAATATAAAGGCGAGTTAAAACCAATCACCCTTATGCCAAGTTGTGCTTGAGTCTGCAAAATATCAAATTCAAGTTACATGTAACCCTTTGCTATGATAATATAATGTACATTCTGTACTATTCATTTTCGTATTTCATCCTATTTACCTTTAGGTACTTCTTGTCATCAGCAAACATTTCAACATCGGGTATCTTCTGTAAAGACACTGCTTTGGCACTAAAGAAAACATATCAAAATGTCAACGATCACCGCGGTTTTTCATATGAAATTTACAACTGTGTGCTGCATGGGGACAATCGGAACATCACTCGGCCTTTTCCGCCAACCTCGGATGTAAACCTCAGAATACAACGATTTTCATGATGAAAATGTGAATCGCATCTTTGCGTATTACCGACTTATGTGGCAAGACAAGAATCTCTGTTCGTCTTTTACATAATAAATACATCAATGTGGTCTGTTTCATATCAATGCATACAGTTTTAATGGAATGAAACGGTTTATTCGAGAAATACCTGCTACTCATGCTATTATACATGTATGTAAACAAAAGATTGAGACTTTAAAGCTGAAGAAGAACGATGTGGAACTGATATCTTAGAGGCGATTGTTATATTAATATGAAGACATAAAAGGTCCAGTAACCTATTCTTTGATTTTTTTTAACGGCAAGTTAGGTATCCGTAACTCGGTATATATTTCCCTGCAGACGGCCACATAACGTGTAAAATTGCGGGCGGCGCCATTTTTCTGGTCATGTGGCCCGAAACATTCACAAATATGGTGACGTATTACAATCAAGGTTTTCCGACTTGACGGAAAAGGTCGAGCGATGTTCCGATTGGCATAAGGAAGGTCTTATGAACATACCATTGGGTTCTGACAACTACAGTGAGGAAGGAGAAGATCAGGCCAACCCAGAGTCCCAGGTCCACATACAAAATGACGACAGCCAGGAATGTCACCACCCAGATCACCTAGGATTATGATATCAATTGAAATTATTATAACGATTTCCGTTTTATGTGGCGGCTTTAAAAATGTAGTAATTTGAGCTTCATCGTAAGGAGTATGATATAGAAGGCAATGACGATTCATATTGACAAACTATTATTGCATGAAGCACCTGTTTACTTCACTTTTATCTGCGAGGGTTTAGAAAAAGCTGGTATTGATTGAAATACTGAATGATATTGAATACATCTGTATTGGAGACACGGCGGCCGCATCTTTGTCGCGTGTACGAAAGGTAATACACAATAGGATATAATTACAGCAACAGGTGTTGAAGTAAGACTTTAATTAAAAAATCAATTCTTAGATTATTATTCATTCGCGTCAATTGAACAGTTTGCTATTCATCTATTATTCATTCGCGTCAATTGAACAGTTTGCTATTCGTATGGAAAGGAAAAATATTCATGTTATCACGGGAAAACAAGACTACCTCAAAACATTTATTTACGTGTATATCCGTCATGTAGTACACGTGATGATACTCACACAATCGTATCTGGAGACTTTCCACAAATTCTTCAACTCCAGAACTTGAAGAAACATACTTCTTAAGGCCACCATAATGATAGAGGAGAGAACGCACTGAAATATTGCAAAGTTCATAAAACGTATTGCGTTAGTGACAGTGGTGTCATAATTGTATGTGTATGATATGGGGTATAAAAAACATGTACTTACATTGGGGAGTGATTCAAACAGTGGTCCAATTAGAATTATCACAACCAGAACTAACGAGGCAGAAAACACACTCGTAACCTGCAAAGATACAATAATCAAAAGTAATATTAAAAGAGCATGAGATTCATAATCTACCAACATATACTGTATATGAACCTCATATAAAGCCAAAGATTCTTTAACCAATACCTGTGTTCTTCCGCCGGCAGAATCTTGCACGGATGATCTAGATACAGAAGCTGCAAACGGATAACAAGAAAAGAAAGACCCGAAAATGTTCCCAGCACCATATGCAATAAGCTCCTGGTTCGAATCCATGGTATAATTGTGTTTCTTTGCCATCAGGGCCGCCAGTGAAACTGATTGAGCAAAGGCAACAACAGCGATGATAATGGCATCACTAACGTGTTCAAAAGCACTCTTCAGATTCGGAATTTGTGGTTCAGGCAACCTATAGATATCCAAATATTGTAATTATTTACAAGATAATTTCAATTTGTCGAACATAGAATTTAACATTCAGAATTGCTAAGCTTACCCTGCTGGAACCTTTCCCACAATTTTGATGTTGTACTCTGTGTGGAAGTTAAAAAAATACGACAAAAGTGTCCCTCCTACAACCTGCAGAAAATTAATTTTAAAAATCATATGACATATTGTATGTTTTGAGCACATTTTTGCACAGCAAAATCAAAATAAAATGAATTTGATCAACTTTGGAACTAGGTATAGTGCCATATTCAATGAAAAGTTTCTCGAAATATAAAAATGTTGCACTATCGATACGCGGAGTATTCGAACAATGAGGAAATCGAGGAAGATTGTACTCACCACCAAAAGTTCTATAGGAACTGGGACTTTGAGTTTGTGCTTAAATCGTTGATTGATCTGAACTTTGACTATATACAATATCACCATGCAAATAGCTGAAATGATAACTGTGACGTAATTGGTATTGGGCAGGTTCTCGATAATTGCCTTGTATGTCTGAAAGAGAAATACTAACACATAAATCACTGGGTTTCTGCGTTGTATTTTTGCAAAGACTGATCTGTTCATTGGAATTTATTCCACTTACGTAGATTATTTGGAAGAGATTGGGGAATCTAGGGATTTTCAATCCGAACACGTATTTGACCTGACTAGTAAAGACATGGACCGCTGCTCCGGTAGTGAAACCACTGACTAGAGGATCCGACATGTAAGTGGTAACAAATCCCAGTCTACAGGCGCCGAATATAACCTACCAAGTACAACAGTTCTCGTAACAATATTGCTGTGGTCGAGCAAAATTTCATGATAATGACGAAAATAGATACATGTAATAAGGCAAAAGAACCTGAACAACTCCAACTAGAAAACACATGGAGGAGGCCAGGGCTAATTTCTGCATGACGAAATCGTCGTCTGCCGAGGCGATTGTCGGGAGCATCGTCGTCAGGCTGAGAGTGTCATTGCCCCCCATCGTGTCGTTGATGTACGTGTTGTTTGCAGATAGACCCGTCGGTAGAACAGAGTTTGACTTTTGTGGTGAAATATTGGATACAACGGAACCAGTCATCAGACTTACAACGGCTACCGTTCCTAAAATGTACCAACAATGAGTTTAACAGCAACTAAGAGTGCCCAATTGTGTGATGTATCTTTTATTTACTTATTAATGCTTAATATTTCTATATATTTTCAATATTTTGTTTTCATTTTAAATGCCATGTAATCTACATATTATTTATTGAATATGTATATTTTTATGTGTAATATAACTGTTATGCAAACTAATTTCAAAATGGTTACAAACCCATTGATATATGACGAGATGTTCCAAAGAAGAAATAAATTAAAACTGGGAAGAAGGCCATATACAATCCAACAACTGGGGGCATATCTGCCAACATGGCATACGCCATTCCTACAGAAGAAGAATCGTCATCAAACAGTTTTACATAATGATAGAACTTAACATGTTTAGAACAAAATAAAATAACTCTTAACATACCTTGAGGAAGTTGCATAATACCGACGGTAAATCCAGCGATGACGTCATTTGGTAAGTCTGTTTTAATCTTGTACTTTCTATAAATCCTCAGGAAAGGCAAGACTTTCTCCACACATTTCCTCTTATTGGAACAGTTAGTCAAATTTCTGGCCGTCTTTTTGCATTTTTCAGAAAACGTAAGTTCTGGGTCCTCTTTACGATACTCTTTCCGGAACTCTGAGGTGTGATACAGTTTGGGTTTCTCGCCATCTACGTGCTTTTTATTCGGATTGGTTAACTGATCAGACGGGATGTCCCCAATATCCACTCTAAACGTACTCATTTGGCTTATGATTTACAGACAGTCACTACGATGAAGAATAGGCTATGGTCAATCTAAAAGACGAAGAATTGCAGTGAGTGATAATCAATCAGAATGGCTAGATATGCACCATCATTCTCGATCAAGGACCTCGTCTGTTGAAACAAATTGATTTAATGAATTATCCTTTCTTGTAACCTTTCTAAATTGTAAACAGAGACAATTTCTTGATGAGTGTTTTGATTTCTTGCTTTTATATGTTTTCCTAATTATGAAAGGAGTGTAATTATGACGGCAATGAAGAGTTTTATTTCAGAAGTAACTGCAAAAAATGAATCTTTAGAAAAATGCCCTGTCAACTGATAGCTGTGGTTTGTTTATGTTTACAAATGTTACGTAGTGTTTACACTAGATGGTATATTGCGTTTTACGCAATTTCAAAAGCAAACAGTAATTGGAGAGCTTTATTTGTGGTATAATGGTATTGCTCGATGTTTGTGCACACCAACTAGCATACAATATAAACAAACCCGTTCAGCTTCACTGAGTTTCGTCCTCTGTGTGTGTGTTTTGGATGCACCTGAACAAGGACTTGCAGTGTGTGCATGATTTTTAAAACAAATTGTTGTATCATTTTCAAACATAAAAATATCATATTCGTTTTTATTCCAGTTTGGAAAAAAGGTAGTGAAATTAACGTTCTGCAATAATCTTTTCGCATCTTTCTGCTTTAACACAATTAGGTTTAAAAAAAAAACTAATTAGAAAAATACTTTACATTTGGTGAATTAAATGGTCAATATAAAAGTTTTTATTCTGCTTAATATGAAGGACAAGGTCAATACAAAATTATGTCAGCTTTGGACTTCGCTACGTTAGGGGGATGTCATGTGTTTGAGAAACACTGCTATGTAGAATAGTGAACGATTTTGCGAAGATAAGAAATATTATCAAATGTGAGAATGTATCTTATCACATTGTTTCCACACTGAGTATAATACTTCAGGATTTTCAGTTATTGCTGTCATACTTACTCCATATTGTATACGTAATGATATTGCTGCAAGATTTCCAACTGTCACAATTCATGTTCATTCGTTTACTTGTCACGAAAATAATTGTTTGTTTTGGGAGGGATTTTTTTTTTTTTTTTTTTTTTGGTTGTTTGTATTTTTTTTGATACAGTAGATGAATGCACAGCACTTTAAATTGTACATGAATAAGTGGGACAGTGAAGACAAGAAACAGTACTCGATTAGTATCACACAAATATTATGTAATCTGACTCTCCCAGAAACATCAATATACATAGGTATAAGCAATTCTACCTGTTAGAAAAAAAGTGGGCTATAACTTTTGCAATCGTCCTTCATGTCGAAGCCCATAATGATATTAATTAGTGTTGGCACTTTCATACTAAAAAATTCCCCATTAACTTAATTAGCTGCATTCAAATTTACTAATTCGAAAGCATAAAATTATTTGAGTTCAGTCTTCTATGTCGTCTTTTGCATGATATTAAACATTCTTCAAACGCCAAAAGCCATAAAGAAATGGAAAGTACAAGTTCAACGAAAATACGAAACTAATGGTTTTGTGGTTTTGGTTTCTCTTTTTATCAAGAAGTCAAAATGTCAACTTGCTTACGACAGCGAATAGGCTGTATTAACGTATGCCTGATGCACAGAATGCATCAAAGGTGCACACTAGTAAAATTCAATTAGAATATAATATTGAATTCCTTTGCACTTCTTTCAAAAATTCTTTCTCATCAAAGAGTAAATATTTTACATTTCAAATTTTCCTGGTTATTTATGGTATGCATTCGTTGGATTAAAAACAAAATAATTACCTGGAAGAAGTGGTATGTTCAATGAATACAGAAGAGAATAAACAAAAGATATCATACATGATATTTTAAGGAAATGAACCTCTAATGGTTATGACGTCAGTAGCTTGCACCTTAATAGTGACCTGCCAACATTGAATCATTACAACCCCTTTCATTACTTCTTTGACATCCATAAATAGAAACAACAAATCTACTGGCCGCATTACGACAAGTTTCCCCCCTTTCATGTGTGTAAGTGATAGACGCACATTTTGTTAAATGTCATTATATTAACATAACAGATTTTAAATATATTCAATCTGATGATTTTTAATCGGAATGCACAAAATTCTTTGAATGATGAAACTTGCATGAAATTAAACTGAGAAAATTACTTAATCCTGCTAATTGTTTTATTACCAGTAATATTATTTGCATGAATATTATCGTCAGATTGTTACATAGCAATATGTATAGTTTTGTTTTGCATACATATTGCAATCAGCCATATTAGAATTATATCGATGTATTGCATACATATTGCAATCAGCCATATTTGAATAATATCGATTTATGAAATTGACACAACAACACTCGGCTCTAATAAAACACGCAGTGTACCATCTCATTAAAAAAAAAGAGAGAGACAAAAAGAGAAGACTTTCAGATAAAGTTTAGTCACAATTATGCATGAAATGATTACTGAGGTTTCTTTAGAAAGTTGACATTTGACTTACTTTTTCCGTTTGTGCTTATGGATGTAAAACCTTACAACACCTGCCTCCATCCTCATTTGTGTGACCACGGCATGTTTTTCTGTTTCATATAATCATTTTATCCGTATTTTCTCCATGCAGTCAAAAATACTACCCACATCAACTGACAGTCCGACAAATTGAATTTCACACGAAATGTATATTTTCAAACAGAGAATAAAAAAATCTATATTTCACAAGCTGTTGACCTGTAGCGATACTTTGTGTCAGCCCTTCTCCTCCCCAGTAACACTGTAACAGTGACACAACACCAGCGTACCTTATCAACAAGAAACGTTTAAATTTTCAAACTTTCCAAAATATTTCTTAAAGATTGATTAAATTTTTGTAAATAATATTTCATGCAAAGTTTATGGATTGAAAGATTTATATCACAGATTCTAAGGGTGATGGATGCCGTCTGATTATAGAGATGGCAGCCAGCGGTACATCTGATTACTGTAAATGTTATTGAATTTGCAAAAAGGTTGCGAGCCGAGCCATTGTGTGTCACATAACTAGATATGCATTCCAGAAAACTACGATTTCATTTGCTGTATTAGATTGCAATGAAGCATGTTATTTAGTGAATCAATACAAACAACAGCTGTACTCCGGCAGGTGATATGTCGATTTTACAGTGTCTTGAGCATTAGTTACAACTGTACATTACTGTGTAACATTATACATTTAATGTAAGAGGTGATAAGTTTTGGAGGGTGAAGACTTCGGCGTTGTTTTTTGAAGTACAATTAGCTAAGGTGTTAATCCGGAAATGATATGCAATAGTTTTCTAAACAGAATATATTTTATTTTACCGAGTAAATCCGTGTATTGGTAAACATGAAAGACGTGTATCTAACATCTAAAAAAAAAAAAAAAAAAAAAATAAAAAAAAAATCAAAGAAAAAAAATCTAACATCTCAAAAGTCCATGAATATATCCATCAAATCAATTAACAATATCTTTAAAAAATGAGAGTACCATATGATCGAATTGTTTTGAAAATGGGCGTTAAAGTTAAAGGTTAAAGTTCAAATCTTTCTAGTACTTGCCTTACAAGCTGTCAAGTTTTCCAGACTGTCAGAGATTGGTTGTTACACAGTTTTGATCAGTTTACTATTAGCATCAAGTAAACCACGGATATCCTTGCGGATGAAATGCTATTAACCTAATCTAGTCATTATAAGATTTTATATATATACAGAGATCCGCTTTCAAAGAGCACAGTGTGGTGAGTGTCTTTTTAATGCCGGATTTTTCACCTTTATGCAATGGTATCCTTAGCAGAACAATACAAATGTATATATGAAATACATATGTCATATATTGTGACAGCAAGAAACAGTAATTGTTTCAGCGCCCTACAAAAGGAAAGACAAATGTTTGAGGGAGAGGCGCAAATAGGTTTATAATCAATAATCAGTATTTTAACGTGCGCGTGAGTGCCCGCAGGTTAAGCGTTAAACTAACTATTATGAGCCCTAAACGATATATTTTATTACATGCTCGAATTGTATTCGTGTTAATGAAATGTGCAAATGACAAGACGATTGTCAATGAAAAATAAGAATATTATTTACGCAGAATTATTATATAATACTAATTTGGAGCGCTGTGTGAACAGATATCCTTTTTTTCGTTTTGGCGTATACAGCAGTACATCATATTCAACAACTCGTGAACTATAATTTATGGTAACTTTCAGAGGAGTCAACTAATTTGTTAACCACCAAGACATCATTGACCGCCTTGGTCAGGGGTGTTGTACCCATAAATGAATGCAATCTGTCGACCTACTCGCACGAAGCAACATCTCGACGCAAAAACTAATAAATTAAACCACACGCAGCTCAAAACAGACTCCATGACCTTGAAGCCTATCGTGAAGACTTGACCTTTGTCCAGTTGCAGTTACACCGAAGATACCTACCTTTCACTCATTTTCATTGCATTTTATACATTACGGGACATTTATTGGTAGATATTAATATAATACTAGTGATTTGCAAATAAAATGAATTACGGTGCATTTTTGCAATATAAATCAAAATATCAAATGCAGATTTTTTGACTGACGTTCCATCAAGTAATGCTGTATGAAATATTTATTTATGTTTTTGAAATATTTCTTTTAATTAATGCAGTACTTCACACACATGTACCTAAATGTAATTTAATTTATAGAATGACACATCATCTGTTACTCTTCAAATTCATTTTCTTTGAACGTTTATGTAAACATTTTTTTTTACTTAAATGACAATTAAACGATGTCAAAAGAAATAATGTCATGCTACATATCATTTGTATTTAGCTACTAATTCAAAAGCGTGTTTTGATGTTGCCGCTTAAAGTACCCTAAAATTTTATCCTAAAGACACTCGCTACAAAGTTTTTTTCTTCCAAAAATGATGAAAACGAAAACCAAATTTGTTTTTATAAGTAAAAGGAATAAAATTTACTGTATGCAGTGTAAATCATTCCCATGATTTCTCAATAAAGTGTAAAAGAGCGAGTACAATTTCCATAGTTATAGAGGGAGGAATAATATACTTCAACTTCTACATCAATGTGCAAGTCCCTTATTCATTTTTAAAAGGAATTGTATATTTGTTCTTACTACAACCAAACTGAACCAAAAATATATATCAACCCATTAATATTTTTTTGGTGTGCATCAAGTGTCCTTAGCCGCTAACAAGGAAAATAATCTGCAGAATCTTTCAGATAATAATTGTCTTGAGCAAAAATTTAATTGAATACATCACAATACAAAATCTATTTGCAATTGCTTGTATTTTGTGTAAAAGTACTGACACAGTTGTCTTCAACGGAAAAGTTAAAGCACATGTTAAACAGAATTTTTAAGGGACAAAATGAGACTTAATGGTGGTAAGACGACCATGTTTTCATTCCATTTCCCTTACAGCTTTAGAGAGTTACCAAAGTATAAAAATCAATTAGACAAACTGAATTAAACTGAGAAATCTAAATTAATTCAATTATCTGCTTCCTAAATTAATTCAATTATCTGCTTCATCAACATGCATATATGCAAATACATCTGCAAGTGTTTTCCAAGAACGTGCATGACTGGATTAATATCTGATTATTTTTCATACATTTCCAGATCACAACATGATGTTTGGTGAAAAAAGAAAAGAAAATAGAATTACAATAAGATACAGAATATGTGTACCTGCCCAGCTGTGGTTTCAACTCGCCGCGAACCTTCCCGTGTCCCTGGGATGACTGAAGGGTGTGACCTCCGTGTATCCGGCCTGGCTCCCGGTGACGTTAGGTCCTCGTCATCACCGTGATATAATTAACAGCAGGTAAACATGCATTCCTTTTATGTCTCGTGTTTTAAAAATAGAAATCTAATTCACAAAACACACACACGAGAGAGAGAGAGAGAGAGAGAGAGAAGAGAGAAGAGAGAGAGAGAGAGAGAGAGAGAGAGAGAGAGCGAGCGAGAGCGATTGTATGCCAATCCGCTTGATACTTATATATCCAAATTGACATGGATATTTTAAATGCATATTGGCCTGCAATAGATATGTCCATAACTAATAATTAATGCAATTCCACTATAGGACATGGGTATGCATGTAGAAATTCATTATTACACATGTATATGGTACATACAGGAATACATAAATGGACAAATATCGGCCGCATAATTATTTTGTGGGGTAACTGGAGAGTCGCCCAGTGTGCCAGTTTAACTTGAGAATGTATGCTTCACCAGAGAAATGATATGGATGAAAAGTGGAGGATATGTACAACACTATTTTGAAATTGAAAACTTTCAAATTTACTTTATTTAGTTAAAAACTGCAGTTTTAGTATAATGCAGTCTGAATTTTTATACGCCTGCTAGACTCGAACACACGATCTACAGTTCAGCAGTCGACGTGCTAACCTTCTGAGCTACTCAGCTAGGCGATGATTTCTTAAATGAATAGACAAATATTGCTGATATTTATATTTTCATCCAAGTTTTAAAAGGAAGTCAGCCATTATGACGATGTTCAGTACTTCCTTAACTTGTAAGGGGCACACTGGGGGCCCGATTAAAACATTCAGTGTCCAGACCCGAACGGGCGCCAGCGTTCTAAGGAGGTAAGGAGACCCGCCCTTCTCACCCTGTCACCTGCAGAGCTACCTGGAAATTATCAAGCGGGGCATATACATAACCCAATAACATGTACCAGCCTGCAGCATCCCCTCACAAAAGTGAGGTGGATGTGGCCCCAACCGTTCCCGGTGGTGGCCCCACTATAGCAAATTAACTTGTTTTAACATGTTAAGACTTTAATAGCATCCACTCACTGAAGTGAGATGGATAAGGCCCCAACCGGCCCCGGTGGTGGCCCCATTATAGCAGATTAACTTTGTTTTAACTTGTTAAGACTTTAGTCCTGTAAACTGCCCTCTGCTTTAGAAACAGGTGGGGGAAGACACCCAGGTTTTGGAGCAGAAACAGTCATGACATATCCATTACCTACTCCCCAGTCCCCCTAAAACATGCGACATCTGGAATGACAATTCAGTGACAGTCCATCTGGTCCAGGCTTTCATCATTTACTGCATTTAGGGAATCGTTAGGATATCATTAGCTGTTTGCAAACCTGTAGAAGAAGAAACCCCCCCCCCCCCCCCAAAAAAAAAAAACCCCAGACACTGAGAAAAAATACATGTAAAATATCATTATATGGGATGGTAGGGTGGGTGGGTGTTTGCTTGCTTGGGTTGAATCTGCCTAATGGTTGGGGTCTTTCCCGGGGAGTACTAACTGTGACGTAGATGACGTAGGATGCAGGTTAAATCCCGTAGACCTGATGTACGGGGTGTCTAAAAAATAATATGGACTATTTGATATTAAATCAAATAATTCCGATTAATTACTGAATCCACCTTGATAGTTAAATATCCAAATTGACATCGATATTTAAAATGCATATTGGCCTGTAGCCTGTAATAGGTACTTCCATGACTAATGCAATTCCACTATAGGACATGGGTATGCATTTAGAAATTCATTATTACACATGTATATGGTACATACAGGAATACATAAATGGACAAATATCGGCCGCATGATGCTTTTTGTATGGTAACTGGGGAGTCGGTCAGTGTGCCAGTTTAAATGAGTTACCAGAATAAGGACAAGTGTACTTGACAATCATGGGCCTAGGAAACAAACCTGATCGTAGAGTCGCATAGGAATTACAGTAATAAGACACGCCGAGAAAATGGCATAAGAACTGCTACAATACATGAACTAGTTAATAGAACTGGAAGGTGGATAAAAACACCTTGACTGAAAAAAATCAAAAGTCGCTTAAAATGTTGCACGTCTCATGTTAATTTCCCTAAAGGTGTTGCATGAAAGATAGAAAAAAATAAGTTATTCAAATTTATGATAAAACCAATTGGAACGTATGTCTTGATTCAATAAAATTTTGAAAATAAGTTTAAAAGACGTGTATTGACAAGATTAGCCAAAATATTTCGAGTTTAAATCAAGTAATAAGCGATTTATATGATTTTCTAGCGTTAAAATGGAGGGGTATCCCCGAATTTCACTGCCTCTGTGAAACAAAATCAGATTCTCTTTCACTAATAATTATTTATCATTTACATATGGTATAACCGATTATTACCCAAATTACAAAGATTTTGTAGTGTGAATCAACCCTGAATAATGTAGCTTGCAGACCGTTGGTTGCTTTCATCTCGTGTCATGAGCCCCCGCATATACTGATAATAAATAATCCTCACTGATAGAGAATCTGATTGGTCGAGAAGGTCGCGTGACCGTCGTGTTCCCAGCTACGCGTACTATTAGGATACTAGGACGTACTATTTGTTGAGATTCATTGATGACATTAAGATGAAGTGAATAAACAGTCGAGATTATCTAGACAACTTTACCTTGTTTAGTAACTAGTTTTACCGTTCCTTGAAATTCACAGCGGAAAGTGACGTCATTTCTATCAAGGGGGCGGGGGGCGGAAGGAGATATTGACTTCTTAAAAAACCAACCCACATAAAACTCCCCAAAAATAAAAAAAAGGGAAACCCTAAAAACCTATTTCACCAAAACTTTAGTATCCTAAGTGGAGTTGGGTGTTGGGTTGGAATAGAAGACAACACAACTTCGATATCTAAAATCATTAGGGGGAGGGAAGCGTTTATCATCCATTACATAGGTTCATCAATATATCAGTTCAATCTTACATTCTTACTTAATACTACTACAAGTATGGGATCCAGTCCGCGACAGACCTAAGTCGTTAAAACAGGTAGTGACAGTTCCATCGCCAAACGCTCGACATCAGGTGTGAATGTCACGGGTCCTCAAAGATGACCTTAAAAACGGATGTCCCGTGTCGCAGTAAGTGTGGCATGATAAAGAATTCTCACTGCTCAAAGGCCGTGAGCGCCGAGCAAAGGCCTTTCACCGGTCTTGGTGACGTCTCCACATGAGTGAAAATTTTTCGAGAGAGACGTTAAGCAAGATACAATCAATCAGTCTTTTAGCATTGCATGTAAAAATAACGGAAAAGGAAGGTTGTTGAAAAAGTGGGGAAGCCCCCTGCCCCCTCATTCAAAGTGCCTGTACCACATTCACTATTAGCAATGGTGAAATTAAATTCAGCCTCCTCATAAAACCCTGGCCTCTCATCTGTATCTCATGCAATCCAGCTGCCACCCACCTCATACTAGTACATTCAAAAAACACTAGCCGCATGATTTAATAGCATCTGTTCTTCTTCCACAAGACTTTATTAACAGAGCAAACTATAGAAGAAACAAAAAGTTGTGAATGTATGGACTGAAGTTAATCCGCCGAGATGTCATGAGTAAGATGAATGACTTCGCCAGAATGAACGTTAACGTTGGCTAAACCTAACCCGGACATGACACTTGCATTTCTCCTGATGAGGAATATTTTTACTTTGATACGTGTAATTTCAACATTAGGCAATTTGAAGTTAACCTTTTTAATGTCATTTTTACCAGCACAGCTGCAAATTTATTTATTCTTTTAAAAGTTTGAAGCCAAGGCTCTTAGTATTTTATACCATATTATCTAACTAACCGACATTTGTCTTTCTGGACTATTCTGGTTTCTTTTAGTTTGACATGTTTTATTGGCGTTTATGCATTGAATATCTTAAATACTATTATGCAGGTACACAATGCTGAAAAGAGTGGAATCTTGGTTTAAACGTTCTACAACCATAAATCGATGTTGACATGTCTGATGTCAAATAGATAAACAATGCACACATTACACGTGGAAATTGATCAGGAAAACGTGAGTTGATTAACAGAGAGAACTATGGAGGACAGATGCGATCATACGATTTAGAATTACACAAATTCACTTATATAAGTAGAGTCTACAGTTGATTGATTGATTTTATATTGTTTAACGTCCCTATCTAGAATTTTTCACTCATATGGAGACGTCACCATTGCCGGTGAAGGGCTGCAAAATTTAGGCCTATGCTCGGCGCTTACGGCCTTTGAGCAGGGCGGGATCTTTATCATGCCACACCTGCTGTAACACGGGGCCTCGGTTTTTGGGGTCTCATCCGAAGGACCGCCCCATTTAGTCACTTCTTATGACAATCAAGGGGTACTGAAGGCCTATTGTAACACGGATCCCCACGGGATTATTGACCCTAAATATTACAACTTCACAAATCAAGGGTTATTGATTCGTTACTCACTAACCCTTGACATCAGTCACCATTCAAAATGTGGGCTCAAGATGGAACATATGATTGGTTTACAGCATGTAGTGTGGAGCCAATCAGACAACGGCCTTTATAATCGGTCGAAAATGAAACTAAACACGCATTTCGCGGTATCGGCAACATGTTATAGAATTTGTGACTGTCGATTGATTTTCGGAAGTTTATTTTTTTAAAGAAACAATTAAACAAAGATCTAGAATACGAGCAGCATGAAAACGATATATTGCCCAAGTATGTTTGTCTATTATGTTTCAACAAATTTAACAAGTTATCTAAATTTGAAATTAAGTGAGGAAAATGTGAATTATCAATTACGTTACATATAAAATCAACATGCAATGTTCATGATGTTGAGAAAAGTACCCCACGAAGACTACGATTTCTGTTTTTGCTCTTACCAAACTTGCATCTTAAGGTAACTCCATACTCGCAGTTTTATCTGATAAAAGTATAAAGAGTGTATCTATTTCCATTTATTAGAGTTAAAACTAATAAATTATCCAAAAATAATAATAATAATAATTATAGGTCATCACACTTTTTAAGATGCGAGACATACCTAAACAAAATCAAATATCACCATCAGAAAATTGCAATTTTCCTTAAATAGCGTGGTCAAACTTTCATAAAAATTGGTTATGACGATATAATAGCATTCATAACAATTTCAAAACTGTTCCTTCATAAAAATATACAAGATATCTGTAAAAATAAATAAATAAAGGAAATCTATCGATTAACAGATTTTATAAATATATCAATAAAAGCAGAGTTATTGCCTTGGATTCAATATTTTGAAACATATCATAGATTTTTCATCTGTAACTTAAGACTTTTGAAATAGTTTATTTTTAACAAGATTTTTTACAATAACTATCTGGATAGACTCCAATAAAATTTATGTTCCTATCATGCATAAATCTACATAAATCATTGATTTTGCAAAATCTGATGACATCATAGAGTTACTTTAAACAAGTAATCTCATTGGATGATTTAATTTTAGCATATTGCGTCATCCTCTGTCCCAAACCCATGTTTTGAATGGTGACTGTTGTCAAGGGTTAGTGCGAGGTATCGAATCAATAACCCTTGACTTGTGAAGATGTAAATATTACAGATATAGAAAGTTTTCTCATTTATTTGCAGCTCTAAATTTTATAAACAGTGTTCTTTATTTTAAAGGAAACACAATAAATATTTTTCAAGTTCATTTTTTTTTTTCGAAGGTACCACATATCTGACCCTTAGACGAATTACTTAAATAACTTTTCCATTTCTGCATAAACTGATCTTTTAGACGTGGTTCGATAGTACATTTTAAACATTTTGATGTATATAAAGGCCTACTTTTCTCCATATTACATTTACATATGTATAACAACATTGATCAAGAATATTCTTAATATATGAAAGCCAAGGATTTCTTTAATTTTATAACAATTTTGCTCGTAAAAATATCTTTATAAGTTGCAAACGAATAGTTTTCCTCGATAGATATCATTTTCGAAAACACCGTGACCAATAAAAGAAAACAACTGACTGTATCTCCATATTCCATGATGAAGTACCACTTTTCAGATTAAAAATACATTTCAAAAATTTTAAGTGAATAAGTACAATAATATCAAGATTTTCAAAAAAACAAACAAAAAAACAAAACAACCCCCAAACCAAACCACAAAAAAAAAAAAACAAAAAAAAAAAAAACCCCAAACAACAACAACAATCCCCCCAAAAAACAACACAAAAAACCAACCTTATCTCGCAATTATATGGATATGAATTAAGTATAGGTGCAACAAAATTCTATAAGAAATGAAGCCGACATTCTATCGGCAAATTAGATTATCAAATTGTTAGTTTTTTCTTATTAATACATACATGTACATGGGTGTTTTTTTTAGGCCGTTCACGGAAATGTTTTTGGTTTGTTTGGTTTTGCTCTACAAAATGATTCCAGTCAGGGGAATATTATGCCGAGGTAATTAAATTCTTTTTTACAATTTCAATAACTTGATTATCGAAGTAAAACATTTTGGAGATGTACCCTTTGAGAAAATTGCAATTTTAATTTTATTTACATTGACATTCAGTTTTTGTTGTATGTATTTGGAATGGACTCATTAAGAGCATATTGCAAACATTCTGCCCACTCTGAAAAATACTGTCATCAGTATAAAATGAATAAGCAGTTTTAGAGATTGTAAGACCATGGACATTGTTGATAGCGAACAACTCTTCTAAATCATTTATGTAGAATGAAAACAATTTTGGTAACTTTTCACCTTGACATACACTATTCATAGAATAAAAAAAAATAAATCTCAGATGAATAGACTAGAAATACTATTCAAAAATTGAACTCCACTATTTATGTTCTTTATAAATACAATACATTTGCCAATAATACAATTTTGAAATAATTTAAAATTTGTACCTAAGCCTTATTCTCCACATAATGTCAAAGGCCTGCTTAAACCCAATGAAAACATAAAAAAAATCTTTTTGATAAGCAGTACTTATATAATTAACCCTGTCTGACTTTAACTTATAAGGTTCAAATTCTCTACACACAATTCAAAACGTATGGGCATGAAATGTTTACCAAGACAACTAAGCAATGTCGTAGGATGGTGGTTTTCTGGTTTTGTTGTAATAATGGGTATCTACCATTCATCTGGTAGGATTCCACTGTCAAAGCTCAAATCAAAGAATTTTACATATACTGACAAAAAATATAAACACAGTGGAAGATATGTTCACTTAACACTTGATTTTAAGCTGCAGTCTTGTTATTCTTCGATCTTTGCTATATCCTCATCACTAATTTTAACATTTTATCGCTTATCACAAATATGACTGTCAAAGGAAACGCTCGAGACATCAACACTGCCCATGTCATTACTTTTAAACGCCTATAAAAAAAAGGGGGGGGACTGATTCAACAGGAAAAGTCGGGCTTGTACAATAATATATGATTACACTTTCATACCTTGTGCAATCAGATACTCTTATAGAAATATAAGTTTCAATTTTTTTTATTCCAATATGTATTTTTGAACATATTTAAATATTTGGCATTGTCGTTGAAGCTAAGAATCTCATCACCATTTCGACACAACATCAATGATATAGTAACTCGCAGTTGCATAACATTGAAAGACTCTAACAGAGTAATTGTTTGGTCTGGAAATAAACACATTAAAAGAGAAATCAAAAACAGTTTCAGTCTGACGATGACCATGAGTAGCATTATCTCGTAGAAATGTAATTCAAAATCTAAAGATATTTTCTTAGAGTTTACCATGGTTAAAGAGCTTATTTGGTTGTTTGTAGTCCATGTGTATGCAATCTAATTAAAATTAATATCGCCTGCATATGGTGTTTATATCTCTCAACTGATTCGATACGCAAGAGCTTGTTCTGCGTATGGTCAGTTTTTAAATCGAGGCAAGCTACTGACAAACAAGTTGATGATACAGGGGTTTCAACAGTCTCGATTGAAGTCAGCATTTTGCAAATTCTATGGTCATTATAACGATCTAGCTCATCAATACAACCTATCAGTGGGCGTTTCATACCGATTGTTAGGCCGTTCTTGGCACACTGATTTTGACTACGGATATCTCCGTTTACCTGATCAGGATGTGGGGCTCACGGCGGGTGTGACCGGTCGACAGGGGATGCTTACTCCTCCTAGACACCTGATACCACCTCTGGTGTGTCCAGGGGTCCGTGTTTGCCCAACTGTCTATTTTGTATCGCTTATAGGAGTTATGAGATTGATCACTGTTCGTTATATTCACCTTTCATCCTAAGATACGATCACAATCGCTACAATACTTCTTACGCAGAGTATACGGCGCGGATCTAAGAATTCTGATTTTAATTAGATTGATGTGCATATTTTCAATAGCAGTTGTAAATGATGTAAGAGTAGGAAGGTTTCTAATATGAATGTGATCGTTCTCTGATTGACTTAAGTCAGATCTTCTGTCTGTATTTCCATATTCAAGAACAGGACGAATAAGACAAATTTAACAGAAATTCCAGGATGAGAAGATATTTCAGGATACGATAAAGGTTTAATCTACTAGATGCCTTTTCATGCACATCAAATAGGATGAGAAATGTGTTTTCTTAAGATACATAAATGGCTTGTTTATTGGAGTTGAAATCCACAATCTATTTCATTAGGCATTGTTTTATTTTCTCACGTTAATGAATTAGCTGTAATTATTATGTTATCATTAAGATGTGCCATCAGCAAAGCGTTTTGCATTATATTAAATAATTAGATATATCATTTTTATATAGTAAGAACAAGAATGTGTCTAAACAGACCCTGAGGGACTCCAGAGTTTCAGTTTTAAACACAATTGATATACAAGCCAATGGAAGGAATGAAAATGAATTACTGTACTTACATGTATACTGGTTTCCAAAACTACAGAAAACCCTTAGCGATATTTTGCAGTATCCAGTAAATGTTCTATAAAGCCCATATCTTTTGTCTTTACGAAATTATTAACTACTGTGAATGAGAAACTTCAGACGTATTGTGCCACAACATATGCAAGAAGTTGTGTAAATCAAATGTGGGTTCTGAAAAATTCCAAAGATCCTTTAGTAAGTTTGAAATCACAAAACTTTTCTTAAATAAACAACATCAAAACGTGTGACTTTCCAACACTTCACACGAATATTTCTCACAATAAATTGAATATTAGGTTTTGAGATCACAGACAGCTATTCCTTAAGTAAAAATGAAACAGAAATATTCCTATCATTTGCTCAGTTAAAAAATTACTTTGTTAAACACCACTCTGATTCTACAAACAAATACGCTGAAATTGATATTAGTAATATGCTGAAGTTCTTTATTGACGCATTTTGTACATAGTCTTTGGTTACCAAGTCTTCCATGGGCATAAATAGTGCTCCACACAACTCGATATCTAAATATGTCGACCACGTTGTATCTAATAACGACACTTATTTTCATTGATAGTTTGATTTGATATATCCAAGTGAACTCGAAATAAAAGAGATCACAGTCTTTTTTAACTACATATGTACTTGATATTTGGATAACTTATTGAACATCGATGTCAACGGCAAAACAACAACACAACCTTATGACAAACGAGAATAGTTCAGCTTCTCCATCGTAAACTTCCCATATTTGTTTGCCACTTTCCATTATCACCAACATTTTGTATGTATCACAACTGATTCTATTCGCGAGAGCATGTTCTGCTTATGATTAAGTTTTAAATCAAAGCAGGTTACTGACAAACAAGTTTATGTCATAGGGGTTTCAACAGTCTCGTTTAAAGTCAGCATTTTGCAATTTCTTTGGTCGTTATAATGATCTAGTTGGCCATTACAATTTATCATTGAGTCAAATGCTATCCGACTGTTTCATACAGATTGTTAGGCCGTTCTTGGCACACTGATTTTGACTACGGATTACCCCGTTTACCTGATGAAGATATCACGGTGGGTGTGACCGGTCGACAGGGGATGCTTACTCATCCTAGGTACCAGATCCCACCTCTGGTATATTCAGGGATCCGTGTTTGTCCAACTCTATATTCTGTATTCCTTATAGGTGATATATATATATATATATATATATATATATATATATATAAAAGCTCGAAAACCCAACAACATACTATTTTCTTAAAGTGTCGGATCTGACAAGATACAAGGCCAGTAAAGAAATTTATAAAAGCACTGAAAAGGCCATGACACTGTTGGTTATTTAAAACTCAAATTTTCGACGCAACCGGCGTCTTTATCAAGAGACATATATTACATAAACAAATAACGTGGTGTGTGTTATTTGTTTATGTAATATATGTCTTTTTCTTTTTCAGTGTTTATATATATATATATATATATATATATATATAGAATTGTCGTTGGTAATTTTCAGTGCTTTTTATA
Organism: Ostrea edulis; assembly: GCF_947568905.1. NCBI lineage: Eukaryota > Metazoa > Mollusca > Bivalvia > Ostreida > Ostreidae > Ostrea > Ostrea edulis. Next base: position 61,265,298 of record NC_079165.1, read on the forward strand.
TCCTTTTTATATGACCTCGTATCTACTATTAGATCTATTAGATATGGGTGTTGAGTGTTATATATATATTAGGGATGTCAACAAATATTCGTCTTCTCGAATATTCTTCGATACCATCAACGTTCGACTATCTTTTTTATTCAAATAGTCAGTAAAAAAAAAATGCACATTGCCTATTTGAATACATGTGTTCCAATAGGTGAGGGTATTTGAAACGCCATAATTTTGCATATAATCTGAAATAATAGAAGTTCATGCATGTTGTCTTAATTAATTGCCATCATGGATGTTTAGATGGGGTTTACCTAACGAGAATTGACGCCTAGAGACTTCTGCTCAGGTCGTTATATACACCCAAGGTGTTTATCATACATGTTTATCCATACAACACCTGTACATAACAAATCTATTTCATTTTAAAAAACATTTATAACGTTAAATCTAGATTGAATATACCTTGAATTATGCGTATCTGATTGTTGATAAAGGTAATTGAATATGAGTAAGTTATACTGAATTATATAATTATCTATATACATTGATAATTTGTACAAAACAACATCACCGTAAACAGTTCGAATAATCGAATATTCTTCGAATAACAGACTAAAGCTATCAAATGATAGACTAAGAAATTTACTCATTTTGATATCCCTAATATATATATATATATATATATATATATATATATATATATATATCCAAATTGGTTTTTTTTTTTTTTTTTTTTTTTTAAATCATAGTGTCCGGTATAAGATATGAAAAGAAATAGAATAAACGGTACTTGTGCACTTGCGTTAAAATTTTAACCTTGTGTACTGTTTATTCTATTTCTTTTAATATATATATATATATATATATATATATATATATATATATATATGGAGAAACTGAAGGCATTCTGTTTGTCATAAAGTTTCTTCAGTTTTGAATTCCAAGGCTTCATGTTTTTATATTGTTTATATGATTTATGTTTGGTCTACTCTCGGTTTTATATTGTTTATATGTTTATCGATCACTGCACGGTATCTTCACTTTTTCATTACACCTATCTACAAAAACAAAAGGACAAGACGTCAGCAACTAAAGGACAACATCAGTCACCTTGGCTGTTTGTGAATTACTGGGAAAATGATATATAAGCATCTTTACAACAATGTCTTGGCAATGTTCATAGCTTAGCATTTTTACTCACACGACTAGTAAGCATCAAAGTCACTGGACCTGTACCAGATTTGTCTATCCTTCTGGTGACTCACGATAAAATCAATGTAATGTATTACTTTAAAACTTTTACTATTAAAAGATGATATTAGAATGTAAGTTTTTATAATTGAGTTTGATTTATTCGGAATACTAAGAAATATTAGTGATAAAGCAGAGTCACCATCTTCAGTTGCTTTCCCTAAATTTTCTACAATATCAATAACAGCAGATTCTTCATCTAATCATCACCATGAACAAGGTGGGTATAATGGGATATAAACATTCTAACTCATTCATGAAATGGAAGTAATTTCTATTTATCCAAATTTTACCTTTCTAACCTGGTTTAATATGAGTGAAGGTATTTGTTTCAAAAATCAAACACACTGTTTTACCAGAACAACCGACAGACTCCGATTTCAATTTAACGATCCTTCTGATTATTTGTTGACCTCCGGTTGATGGACACGCATTAAGGTCGAATGCGGTGCCTTTGACAAAACATTGTCTACAAACATCAGTCTGAATTCCAAACAAGTGACTCAACAACAAACCAGCTTATTGAAATATACAATACCATTATTTCAAGTTAAGAAAAAAGTAAAGATTTAACTATCATGTAAGCCTATCTTTGTTTTTTATATATCTAAGCCCAAGAGAGAATCTGGTACACAAGTATTCTATAAGCCTAGACACCATGTTTTATCTGAAAAACTTGGTAGTTGGGTTAAAATTGCTCTAACAGATAAAAAAAAATATTGCCTTAGATGGATTTACTTCTTATACATGAACAAATGAAAATAAAGAACAGTATTCAATTTCATAATTCCTATAAAAAATACAAAACTAAGAGTAGGACAAACACCGACCCCTGGACAGACCAGAGGTGGGATCAAGTGCTTATCAGAATAAGCATCTCCTGTTGATCGGAATTACCCGCCGTGAACCCTTTATCTCGATCACCTAAACGGAGTAATCCGTGGTCAAAAGTAGTATGTAAAGAATGGTTGAACAGCTGGTATGAAACACATCAGACAATATTGGACCTAATGACAGGTTGCATTTGTAAATCAGATCTTTCTAACAACCACAGAATTTGCAAAATGCTATCTTCAATCAAGCCTGTTGAAATTCTGTAACATCAACTTATTTGGCAGTTGCTTGCCTCGATTTAAAAACTTATCATACACAGAACAAGCTCTTGCTTATCGAATTAGTCGAGATACATAAACACCATATGTAAGTGATAATGGAATATTGCTACATAGATATGGAAAGTTGACGATGGAGAAGCTGAAATCATCCCGGTTGTCATGAAGTTGAGTTGTTAGTTTGCCGTATTTACGATTTCCGTGTGGACTGAGCTGTCTTCCAGAATTTTGGGAATTTGCCAAGAGACAATGATAAATGAAATAATTTTGTAAGAAGTTTGAGAATAGACGAGACAATGTTTTTATTATTCTAGGTGGTATACTATCAGAACCTGGCGGTTGGTTTATATTCAAGGTTAGTAGTTGATCAAGTACTTCTTGTTCAGACACGATAACGTTATCCAGATGATGATGTATTTAAGAGGCCCTGGACCATGACATGGTTCTTCAAGTTCTTGGTGTACGGTGGAGACATTGGCAAAGAATAAATTAAATGCATTTAACATTTCAATAGGATGAAATAATGTTTTACCTGATGATTTAATAGGCGAAATCGGCTTGTAATTGTTATTCAGATTTGAAAGATTTAATCCATTCTCCATCATTTTGTTTTGGTAAATGTTCTGAAAGTTTTTTTTATTGTAATTTTTTTCGTCTTATTTAGTCAATGGCTTTATTCCTTAAAATTCACTATCTTCCCCCATTTGATTTTTTTTTTTGCTCGGATTGTTTTATGATGAATCTTGATGAATTCATTTCCTTTGTCAATTCTTAAATAGCATTGGTCATGAAAACATTGTCTCTAGGTCAAATAGTGATACATTTTGTAGGCATATGGAGGTTAATGCATGTACATGTGTACTTGTAATATGTAGAAATTTAGATTATACATCTTCAATATCAGCATATGATTGTTCTGGTCTCAATATATGTGTGAAAGATCTCCTTGTATCTCTGTGTACATGTAGTTGTAACTGAAAACCAGTCAGGTAATTCACCTGTTGAAATTGCCCATTATACATATCTATTTACAATCCGTTGATACAGTAATTACTTCATTCTTCATGTCTAAAACAGTCTGGAGATGTATATTTACTACCGTCTTGTGGGTAAGTAAACAATCCCACATACTGCACTTTCGTTTGAATTAAAAATGCGTTTTCCCTCTCCGTTTGATTGATTGAATATTGTTTAACGTCCCTCCTGAGAATATTTCACTCATATGGAGACAACACCACTGCCGGAGAAAGGCTGCAAAATTTAGGCCTATGCTCGGTGCTTATGGCCATTAAGCAGGGAGGGATCTTTATCGTGCCACACCTTCTGTGACACGGGTCCTCGGTTTTGCGGTCTCATCCGAAGGACCTCCCCATTTAGTCGCCTCTTGCGACACGCAAGGGGTACTGAGGACCTATTCTAACCCGGATCCCCACGGGATTGATTACCGTTTTAAAGGCTGTTAATGCATTACGAGTGATTATAGATAGATGGATTGAATATGGTTTAATGTCCATCTTGAGAATATTTCAATCACAAGACGTCACCACCGCCGGCTGCAAAATTTAGCCTTTGCTTGGCGCTTATGGCCTTGGAGCAGGTAGGGGTCTTCATCATCCCACGCCTAATGGGACACAGGGACTCGGTGTTTGCGGTCTCATGCGAAGGACTGCTCCATTTAGTCGTCTCTTCCGACAAGCAAGAGGTACTTACATGTAGAACCTAATCTAACAAATCCCCCAGAGCATTCCACTACAAGGATTGTAGACCTGTTCCCTCACAATATTTTTATACATTAATCTTCAAAATAAATTGTTTTGAATTTTACTATCGCAAGTTTTCAAAATTATGCTGAGTACAAAGTCGTAAATGTAATTAATGTATACATGGTTTTTGCCTTGAAAAGCATTCCAATTTCAGCTGCAGAGAATCGTTAATGTTGTTGTATTTCACGCATTGTTTGTTCGTCATTAAGATGTTCATATATCTTTTATGGAAATTAATCTGATTTTAGTAAATTACAACAATTAGAAGGGAAACAGAAACTGTTTATCTTTGTCTTAAAGAAATATAAAGTGATAAAATGCGTCCTCTTCTGAAAATAGGTCAGTATTTGAAAAGCTAAATTAATCTTAAATTACACATTCATACGTCATTCCTTGACCTGTGACCTCACATCGCCATGCTTGTCATGTTGGATTTAATGTGACAACATGTATATGTGCAAACTAGCACTTAATCTGATATGGATCTGAGTTGAACTCTTGAGGATACGTAGGTTTGAAATGATAACAAGCTGTGCATATGGAAATCTGAAAAATACATTCATTTTTTATTCTGTTTACTCCGTAATTACAATGGTATTACGGTTTGTGGTTTTACAATGCTCTTTAACACCTTCTGGTTTTTGCCACATACAAATTCTTTTATACATTAGTATGGATAGTCTAATAAATACTTAACACATAAAGAAGTTTTTTAATTGCATTTTGATGTTACGCTTTCAGACTATCAGATTTATAATTACTTGTAATAAATAAGAATATATACAGGATAAACATCTCTACAGCAAGATTTGAAGTTGCACGTAGAATAGATAGTAATTTCAAGCTCCGTAACTTTTTAAACTACTGCTAAATATGGAAATGCCTGGCTGGAAACATGCAAACTTTCTGACATCCAGTAGTGATATGGTAAAAACTGTCTACTAGTACATGCATCTAAGTTTACCGTTTGAAAAGTAACTGGGAGGTAGTAGCCAATTTTTCTCTGAAAAGTGGTCAGTTACATGTTCTAGAAGCCATGTTCGCTCTGTCAAGTAGCCAGTGATTAGCAGTTGTCTGTTCTGCGGTACATAAACATAGATGTACATTTACAACTTTGAACCGTTGATTGTCCAGTCTGGCCAAATATCAATGTTTCAATGATGTTTTTATACCCATGTCATTAGTTCCCCGGAACATCTGCCCGTCCACTCTTTCTTGATGACAGCTTGGAGTAAACGTTAACCAATTGAACTGATTAAAGGCATTTCATGGAGAGATTGGTATACGGCATATGACCGATAATTTGATATTTAGGAATATCATTATCCTTTGGGAAATTTTATGGTGTGTGATATTACCTAAATTATACACGACATGCCCACCCCTAGACACCAAAATAACTCTGCAATCATATAAATTTGATAAATATTGATTGCAACATCATGAAATTTATATAAATAGTTTTCTCTCTCTCTCTCCCTCTCTCTATATATACACATATGAACTTTTATCACGAGTGGAAATTGGTTTTGACCACAGTGACATTATAATGGTTTTCAAAATTATTGGAGGGGTATATATACTGTTATTTGTTTCCGCGGTTGAAGGTAAGACTATTTGTATTAATCTGGTACCTTAGTGGAGATGAAATAAAGAATTGAAATTGATCATTTAAATATTTATCAGTCTTTTTTTCAAATAGTCACTGCATTCCTTTGCAAAAATATTTTGTCTTTTTTGGAAAAATATCTGAAAACGATCAATTAACTTTTATCAAAACGGTTTACGTTTCTGGTCAAAATAAGAATAGTTACACATCATTATTACTATAGCTCAGCAACCTATGAAAGATGAAGATAACGAACAGTGATCAATCTCATAACTCTGTTCCTCATTTGGCAGTATATCAATTTCTTGTACGCAGGGACCTGCTCGTTCTCCTACAACTTAGAAGGCACCTGGACAATTGAGAAGGATGGACAGTTGGTGGGAATGATGGAATTTGACTATACGCACTTGAACGTAACGTTTATGGGTCAAGTCTATAACTACACCTGCCATCAATTTGACTATCAGCAGGAAAGATATCTTTTGAGGTAATAAAATTACATTTTTTTTTATTTGAATGATACATAGCTCATTACCTATTGACATTGAACAATACAAATGAATAACACACACACACACACACACACACATATATATATATATATATATATATATATATATATACATGTATATATATATATATATATATATATATATATATGTATATATATATATATACACGTTTGAATGAGCCAATATTCGCTCAGTTATTGATGTTAATCAAAACAAATATTTGTATGAGCTACTAATCATTTAGTTATCGATGTTGAAGCGGACAAAAAATGCTTCGTTGAAACAGTTGGTAAATTTGCATTGAACTTTCACCGCGATTTCTTCTGATGGGATAGAGCCCAGAGAGGTGATAATATAATTAAATGACATGTTCATTATTTACTTATTAATGAGGCTGTAAATTGTTAAATAAGGATGACCTTTCTAAATCATTCATATCGTGCTTCTCCTCAGTACATGTACTTAATAATGTGCATATATTTATATTCAAAAGAGTAAATGGTGATCCTAATTATACATACATACGTACATACATTGCTTACAATACTGAAATTACATATCTATTTAATTACATGTTGCTGCATTTGTAAGCGTCTAATTTATCAGGGCGAGTTGAAAGTTGATGATAAATTGAATCCATATGGATGTGTGTGTGAAAACAAAGACATTTCTCTACATTTACAAAAACTGAAATTTTAAATAATTCACCTACCTGTTTTTTCTGTTATTATCTGCTTTGCAGGCATTCAGTTATTCTCATGTGTTCATTTTCCCCGTTGAATACATATCAAATCTGGAGAAGAAATGAAATAAATTATTTTCAAACCTTCGCAATTCTTCTTTTTTCAACATTTCACATCTCTTGTAGCACTGCAGGTGGTACGGGAGTGATCTGCCTGATGTTTACCCCCTTCAATTCTGGCGACACCTCCTCCCTAATGATGATCCGGCTTCACAGTAAGAACGAACTTAATTTTATTTCAAAAGAAGTAACAGTTGAAGCAAGAAAACGTGATCTATCACCCAATGTTTTTTTTTAAATGTTGATATCTAAATACTGTGGGTGCATTTCATAAAATACATGGTCATGTTGGATGCATGCATAAATTCATGTATTTTGTTATGCATATAAAGTGGTCACTTTCATAAATCTGATAAAGATTTATAAATCCTATGAATAATAAATAATGGACACACCAGAGGTGGTATCACTTGCCTATTAGAGTATCCATCCCCTCTTGACCGGTCAAACCGGCTGTGAGACCCATCTAATGATCAAGTTAATGGATTAATTCGTAGTCAAAATAAATATGTTAAGAATGACCTAATAATTGATATGGAACACATCAGACAGCATTCAACAAAATGACAGGTTGTATTTGAAATTTAGATCATTATAACGTCCATAGAATTTGCGAAATGCTGATGTTAAAGGAAACCGTTGAAATCCCTGCAACATCAACTTATTTGTCGATAGCTTTTCTCGATATAAGAATTGATCATAAGCAGAACATTCTCTCGCGTATCTAATTAGTTGAAAGACATAAATACCATATGTAAGTAATAATTAAACATTCCTACATAAATAGGGAAGTTGTCAGTTACTCAAAGGTGCTTCTCATCGAGTCTCTCCATCATGAGCATGTGTTGATTCAAAATCGTGGTTGGCGACACTGTTGATGTTTAATAGAATATCAAAATATTCACATATCAATGACAAGAAAAATTCCTATTTCTAGGTATTTGTTTCTTGACGTGTTTCATGCCAATTGTTAATCCGTTCTTGGGACACTGATTTTGACTACGGATGACTCCGTTTACCTAATTAAGATATAAAACTCACGGAGGTTGTGACCGGTCGGAAGGAGATGTTTACTTCTCCTAGCCTCTAGTATATCCAGAGGTCCGTGTTTGTCCAAATCCTAATTTTGTACTCCTTATAGGAGTTATGAGATTGATCACTGTTCGTTATCTTCACATTATTATATGAGAAAATAAGACAACGTAAAATGTTCTGTGTTAGAATATATCTTATTTAAAAATCATTTTGTTTTCCATCATAGACAATTTACAGTAGTGTGAAATATAGTTTAATTCACTCCTGATATACATGTAAGAAAATAACAAACATATTGAAAAATTCCGGGCAGTAGGGGAAACTGTTTTATCTTTAAAAATAGTAAATTAGTTAATGAAAATATGAATATAACGAAAAGGGATCAATCTCATAACTCCCAAAAGAAATACGATAAACAGTGAAGTCAAAAATCATTTCATTCTGATTTATCTTGTAAAAAAAGTCATTGTATGAAATAAACTTTTCGGGGACGAAAATTATATCTCACTTTACTTTTAAAAATACAAATTTCATTGATAAACGATCTTATTGTAAACTTGAGCAATTAAAATCGCATTCATCCAAATTGGTACCGTATAAGTTTTACATTCAGTATTATTTCTTTAAAAATCATATTTTATGTTTGACACATCAATAATCGAAAAATGGTACACATTAATAATCGAATATTTGTTACATATTACAATGTAATAATCGAATATTTGTTAAACATTAATAATCGAATATTTGTTAAACACTACTAGAGTAATATATCTTTAAATAAAAGATTATTTTTGGAATCCATCGAAAGCCCCATTCTTGAAATCTACCAATTCGAATCAGACAATTATATAAATATTTAAAGTGTAGGAAAATTTCTAGAGAACAAGTGAATTTTCATCGATAAATGTTGTATCTAACTTTGAGCAATCCTGTTTTTTCTACAACAGTGACCCACATTTTCAACGACAATGCATTCTTTGCACCCCAGTATTCTGTTGGTCGTCTGTCGATGAATTCCATTTGTAGCAACTACGACGACGGGCAGGTGCTCATTATCAATTATGTATCATAAACGGACCACGGCATCAACAACAGTGTATATATTGGACAGTATATTTGATAATTTGATATCCGGACTTTATGAATATTTACTTGTTGACGAAAGCAGATATTTTGATTTTAAATTTCTAGAAAATATTGAACTGCTATATATAATATATATCTATGTATTTGATAATCTGAAATTGTAATGTTTTATTCATATGTACATTTCTAAATGCAGACAAAAGGAAGGCATTGTAAAACGTGTCTTATCTGAATGGTGAACAATCCGATAATTTGTGTAAGTCACATATATATTGGCCTTTTATACTTTAAGAATTTTTTGAATTTAATTATCTATAGAATACCGGATGTTGACTAGCTGTCCGCAAATATCAATGTTCCAATCTGCCACATGGTCATATTTACCATCACAAGTGCATAACATGTACTTGTGCAAATATAGGCGTGTTGCTTATGTTGAATGTTAAAGGTTTTCACTATTGATTTACAAAATCTTTATATACACATGCACTGTGTTTTGCAATGGGTGGATCGGAGCAGGAATAGTATTGTTTTCTGTGCGAGTAACACATGTATGTAATGCAATGGCAGATAGATGTTTTATTGTCATGACATCGGTAGGCGTGTAGAGAAAATGAGATATAATTTATTGCAGCCAGTTTCTAAACGATGAAACGGATGCAAACAGAAAATAATGAGAGGGGGAGGGAGGGAGAGGGAGAGAGAGTCTCTTATGCGAATTATCAAATAAATTATCCCTCATGACAGTAGACACTATTTACCTATATTACTGTAATATTGAATGATGATGGAGATATGTTGTTTTGTCCCTTTTGTCTTGTAATATCTTCTTTTGGCAACAGAAGTAATAAACAATGGTATATTTCGCTTTCATTATCTGAAACACTTGAATATTAAATATATTTCATGCGCTTTCACTGAAAACAAGCCGAGACCCCAATAACAGAGAGACCCCAGCATCTGCCCGATCTCTCGTTACGGTCAGGTGGATTCAACTTGAATTGTGGAGCGCTATAGGTAAGGCATAATTTTGTTTTGTTTATTAACTATTTAGTGAAAATAAACAAGCCGAAGTAGGAAGAAAATACGAATTTTCTTTCTTCAATACATATTATTGTTTCGAAAAGAAAACCTAGCAAGCCCTGAGTATGGTCTACCCCTCAGAATAGCGAGAATTCGAGTGAAAAACATTTAGATTTGAAATACATGTTCCTCAAACCTTGAGTTTCCACCAATTTTGAAGCATCTCTTTGTTTTTTGTTTGGTCGTACATGTGTGTATGTTATGTTACGTCCACTAGGATAATTTTTCACTCATATAGATACATTACCGGCTTTAGGTGAAGTGTCACACATTTTGACCGATGCTGCTTAGCTCTCAAGGTCATTATTTTTCATGTCAACGCCTTCTGAAAGACTCGTAACTTTCTCTTCTATTTTCAGGTGCTTAGGGAAGGAACAATCACTATTCTAAGACTAATCGCCTAGTTCGATCATCAACTATAGTAACTAGAGTTGAACCAAAGTACGATCGAACTCCCTTTGGTTGAAGCCGGAAGGGGTGTCACTGCGCATGTCTGGTCTACCACACAACAACCTATGATTACAGAATGGTTGAACTTCAGTTGTCAGACATGCGCACTGAAGGTCCGGAAGTAAGCTAGGCACGCATGACGAAGTTTCGAAAGGCAACTACTATGGTTAATGATCGAACTAGGTCAGTGTTAAACACGATGCCGAAGTCGAGAATCGAACGTGGGACCTCCTGGGTGCGAAACGAACACCATAAGATTTAAGCTACCGTGAATAGCAATGTATTTCCTGTAATATAACGTCAGACATGGAACATTTCTTCGTCTACTGTCATTTTCTGACCGAAAACGTTGTTCTAAGTGGGGTTTTTTAAATTTCAAAAACAGCGACTTCTAGAGAAGATGACATTTCTATTACTTGCATTGTATTCTTTGAAATATGCACATATAGTAACAATAGGTATCTTATTCAAGAGGTAGCTGCATGTTTATCTATGGAGGGGGAAGTGTTCGAAATATTTCCCTTTTTCATCAACCTTTCAAAAATCCACCAAATTAAAGTAGGATGTTTGTGACGTCACAACTTATGATTATCGACGTTTGTTTAGAAATAACTATATTAAGAAAGCTGTACATACTCCCTTAATCAAAATCAAGTAAACTATGTTTTAAAAGACTAAGGCCCAAACCATATGTAGTCTTATTCATGAAGTTTGCTGTCAATGTGTTGCAAGATCACAAAACATGACCACAGTGACATCACTGTAAAGGTGTTATCATTGGTCAATAATGCACGACCACATTATTGATTAATAATAACCAATCAAATGACACGTCACTTTATCGCGCATGAAAAATCCTGTAAAGGTGTTATCATTGGTCAATAATGCACGACCACATTATTGATTAATAATAACCAATCAAATGACACGTCACTTTATCACACATGCAAAATCCTGCATTATTCGTTTGGATGACAAATATAAAATTTCAATGAGCAATAATTCTCAATACTGTATTATACTATTTTCATTTTGTGTGACGGTTGTCTTACCCAACACAGACATTTCGTGAATTTATGGTATACTGGTGTTTGATAATTTCACATACTCAATCACACTTGATGACAATACGCTGTTGTTGCGGTCGTTGAACAATTTACACGTTGAAAACTTTGATACGAAATTTTTAAAAATTCGTCTTTCATACTTGTTTGGAAAAACACTTAACATTTCGACTCGTTGTAGAAATGTAAGCCAAAAATCCATCGTTTCTGAGTGTAGATTAAATTGTGCATAATTTTCTTGACATCATTGTCCCATAAATGGCTGATATGCCACCAATATATAAGCGTGACTTGTAAATATGCACATTGTTTCTGCTTCTAAATATAATATTTGACAATCTGATGTTAAAAAAATAAAATCAGGGTTTGTTTTGCTTCCTATCTTATTCGGAATAAATTTTTGATAGGATTCACTAAAGCGGATTACGAAAAAAGCGTAAACACCATGTCATATTGCATAATATGTTCCAAAATTAAATGATTTAATTCTTATTGTATTCTAGCTTCTAATTGGTCAAATACAATCTAGGAAATGAATAATTGAAGGTAACAAACTGATCAATCTCTTAAATCCTATAAAGAATACCAACTTAAGAGAAGGTAAACAAAGACCCGTGTACATACCATAGTTGGGACCAGGTGCGTAATAGGAGGAGTGAGCATCACCTGTTGATCGGTCACGCCCGGCATGAACCCTATATTTTGATCAGGTAAATGGAAGTTATCCGTAGTCAAAATCAGTATGTAAAGAACGGTCTAATAATGGGTATGAAACACGCCAGAGAGCATTAGAACCAGTGACAGCTTGTACATGTATTTGCAAACTACATCATTCATTTTAACAATCATATAATATGCGAAATGCTGACTTTAAACAAGAGTATTGAAACCCCCTGTAAGTCAACTTATTTGTCAGTAGCCTGCCTCGATTTGAAAATTGATTATACGTAGAACATGCTCTCACATATCGAATCAGTTGAGAGATATAAACACCATTATGTGATATTGTTACACAAATATAGGAAGTTGACTATGGAGAAGCTGAAGTCATCTTGTTTGTCGGAAAGTTGGGTTTTTAGTTTGCCTATGTTGAATAAAATATCCAAATATGAAGCAGAAATGGAAGATTCTGTGGTGTATTTTATTTCGAGTTATGGATGAAAATGAGCATTGTTTATAAATGCAACGTCGTTGATGAACCTATATGTCGAGTTGAAGGCCATAGTAAGATATTGTTTTCTTCTCAAATAGAAGCTTTTGAATAACTTCTGGCTCAGAATACAATAACAGGTCAGCTAATAATGGAGCACAATTTTTGTTCATGAGAAGTCCAAACTGTTGGAAGACCGGATCACCAAAGACTACAAAAATATTGTCAATGAGGAACTCCAGCATCTTTCTAATATGAACGTCAGAGTACTTGTGCGTAGAATCCAAGAGTTGTTCAACAAAGTAATTTTTTTAGATGACTGAGCACAAGATATGAATATTTTCGTGTTCTATTTTCATTGAAGAAACAGCTATCTATGATATCCTCAATCCTGGTCTTGAATTCCTTGCGAGGATGTGCAATTGGTTTGTACAATCTGGTTTGGTATGGGGACACACATCCCTGACAACAAGCAGCGGAAACTACTTTTGAAAAATTTACATCGGAGCACTGTTAAGTTGTGGTCTTCTATGAAATAGAAAATTAACAAGTACAATCAGATACACATTGTTTTCATGATGCCAAACAAACGTAGACTTTACTTGTATGCAAATCACTAAGGTAAAAATTTATTGCATCCTCTTAAAACAATGATTCAATGGTATATCATGTTTTTGTAAAAAAAAAAAAATTCCTGTTTCAATTTGAAATACATTTCTTACTGGGGGAGATCGCTTGGTACGCCTCTCAAAGGAAAACGAGACTAACTCAAACGGTACAACACAAGTTCATTGGACCTGTAAGCATATTATGCACTCTGAATTGATATCGTACACATTCCGAATAGAAAAGCCTTACAGTAGGTCATGGTGCACCAATCTATCTGACATGTGAACTGATTATGTATTTCTCTGAGAAGGTGGTTTTGACAAAATGTCAGTGAAATATCTGTATCCATGATGAGAAAAAGTCCAAAAAATTATTTGACCTACTTTTAGCCCTAAAGTAGGTCAAGGTGTACCAATCAAGTTGAAATGTGAACTGATTATGAATTTCTCTTAGAGACAAGTTGTGACGAAATCAGAGCAATATCTATATTCATAGCGAAAAAAATATGTAAAAATGTTTGACCTAATTTTACCCCTAAAGTAAGTCATGGTGTGTTACAATGGTGCACCCATCCAGCTGAAAAGCCAACTAAACTTGTATTCCTCCGAGAGGAAGCTTGTGACTAAATTTTAGGGCAATATCTGTATCCGTAACGATAACAAGGATTTCTACTACGTGATACCTCACTACACTTTATGCCGACGTGTAAGAATTATGATAAAATCATAAATTGCATTACAGCTTACCGTGCCGGTTGACGCTAGCCCAAAATAAACATGATTATAATAAAAACGCAAATTGCATTACAGCGCACCTCACCGACTTACCCCAAATAACGACTGAAACTTAGTAACAGGACACTTCCGTAATATTATTTGCATGTCGTTAGGGCAATTATATTTCGCTATACTACGTAACGCAAGTTTTTTTTATTATACATGTACATGAAATTTGAAACATTTCGAATATTTTCTAAAACAGTTTATGCTACAAGTTATAAAGTAAAGCAGATGATCAAATTAAAATGTTCTTTATCAGATCCATATTGTGTAAGTAAGTTGTTGTTTACACACACTGATCACGTAAATCTTCATTTGTGTAAATATGCAGATAATTGTGTATACATGTATATGCAAATAACATCCTGAACTATCAGTGGAAATTAATGAACCCCGGGGAAATAAAGAATAATGTGGATAAGAACAGCAAGTCATGTTGCCCAGACATTAAATATTTCATGTGTTGATGCAAAATAATGTAAATTTACTAATACATGTACTGCTATTTGACAATAACATTTAACAAGTATGGCTAAAATCATTTCTGAACCAGACATTACCCAGCAGTGACCAGATAAGTATGGTTATAAATAGTCTACTAATGTAGAAACTATCATTTGTAAATGATTACTGGACTCCTCGATTTGAGATGTTGTCAAATACTGATATGTTAGTGCAACGCTATATTTGAAATTATGTTACAGTAAAATGAATTCCTAACCGTCATCACATACATGCATATCATCAGCAAATTCTGTCTTCATTGCCTTACTTCCCTGTCATCTGGAAACTGCATTATCTGGAAAAAAAACATTATTTAACACCTGTTTATTGCAGATATTTTGCAATCGGTATTCTTTTTGTTGCAAGTATTTCACTATTCTTTTTGATGCAAATATTTAGCATTCTTGTCCGTTTCAGAAATAAGCTCTACGAAAAATACTAAAATTTACAGTAATATAGTTATTTTTGGTGGTCCATGCAAACTATGGAGAATAATTATGACATTGTATTTTATGATATCATCAAATAAAGAGACATCTGTTGCTGGTAATGCTCTGATATATTAGCTCCAGAAGTATAAACTGACGGGTTTCCTTCTGAAAAGTGCTCTTACTGTTTGTAGTAAATTAAAGAGAAAATCACTTGTCACCGAATGTTTCAAACGATTTTCGATACTAACCCTTGATCTTTATAGTATAAAGTAGTATTTTTTCCTCAAATCCACAACTTGACAGATTAAAGGGCAGAATGAAATACGTTATTTGAGTTAAATGTTTGTTCTTCTTTTGGTCACGTAAAGTGATTCTGGTTTAACGGTGTAATGGAGGGAAATGGTACGACTGAAACGTCTAACAGCTCTGCTCCCTGTGGAAATAATCTTTGTGAAATTGCTAATTACATATGGATGATTATTTCTCCAATTATATTTGTGTTTGGGATGGTCGGTGGAATTCTCATCGTTATGGTTTTTATTCGGATGAAATTCTGGGGTACACCTCTGATGGTCTTCCTTTTTGTACTGACTATGACAGATATGATAATTCTGTGTGTTGGTCTCATTCGACTATGGATTTTAGAAACGTGGGGCTTTGACATCAGGTCATTGTCCGACTCGGTGTGTAAGCTCCTGCATTTCCTAGTTTATTTCTCAATGCAATTTTCCTCATGGATTCTTGTATGTGTAACTGTAGAGCGTTTCATAAAATGCAACTATATTGCGTATAAATCAATTGTAACCGTAAAAAAATCTGTGATTGCAGTATGTATCTTATTTTCTGTTCTTGGATGCTTAAATTCCCATTACTTTTGGACGCATGGGTTCGTAACAAACAACAACGTTTCCATCTGCAATGTAACGCCTGGATATGAAACTTTTGATGATTGGTATATAAAAATTGATCTCTTTGTTTTGTGTGTGGTTCCGTTCTGTATCATGCTATCACTCGATCTTGTGATAATGAGGAGTTTGAAAACTGCACGCACTTTCCGCAGGTCGTCTGTTGCTGCACCACAGATGTATACTAGGACGAAAAAGGTAGACCAAAGATTAACGAAAATGTTAGTGTTTACTAACTCTTACTTTCTCATATCCACACTACCTGTGTCAATTTTGTTCATTTTGACAATATATCTTGACAGTAATGCAGAGGATATGAACGCCATCTTTACATTCTGTGGAAGCATAGTGTATACTTTACAATATAGTAACTATGCCGTTAACTGTATATTTTACACTATTTTTGACAAGAAGATTAGACAACATATCAGAAGACTGTTAAGGGCAGCCAAGCCGAGGTAATTTTCCTTTATATATACATGTACGTCTCTAAATCTTCGCAATTTCTTTCTGCAAGTTTTCTTTCCTGTTATTAAACCACACACACACACACACACACACACACACACACACACACATATATATATATATATATATCATCGTACAGAATGTACACTACATTTTAACATAACTGGAGTAGTGAATTTTCTATATTTACTACTTACATGTACTAAGGTAGTAATTGTTTTTCTGATTTCAGCGTATCATTCTTGATAAAAGTCTGTAGTCAAGATTATGACATTCACTCAGAAACAAAATATATTAATCATATCAGCAAAGATATCTCTACACACTGATTATGTTTTCAAAATTATTCATTTTGTATATCAAGAAGTCAAATATGCCATATTCTGATTTATCTCCAATATCTTCCTAAGTTGATTAGGTTCTACAACATTGTTTTGTTGGATCGAAGGTCCAAGGTATTATTCTGTCCTCTGAACTTTTTATACACATATATTCATAAGTTACTTCATTCATTCGTGTAACTTGCAGACGGACAACTGCATTGCACATCTTGCTTTGTCTGGAGCAGTAATGTTTCTTAACTTACTGTCTGATATAGTTTTATTTCTTGATAAAAATTTGTTTTCATAATGAAACAATGTACGTAGACTGTATGTACATTTCGGCAGCGCGTAGACTGTAGTAATCACCAGCAATACAAGTTTTATTATATCAATAATCTAACATTGCTCTGGATGTTGTCAAATATTCAAATTCGAGTAAATCATTAACGTATTTCCAAATGTAAACATTTATATTAATATGTAGTACATTGTACACTGATACATGCTTATGCAATTATCATTACATTCTAATTGTTATTGCATTGAAACATCTTCCTCTTTTTATTCTAAAACATATTTTTCTAAAATCATAATGACTGCCTGATTTCATGTAATAGACAACAGGTATTAAAGCACCGATCCATATTAAGTGATCATTTGAATGTTATCCCTCATGTAACAGGTGTTACCACAACACAGATTTCATAAAAACCTTTCAATACAATAATATATCTGTACCAGTAATATAAATACGATTTCTATGAACATTTTATAAGCCAAAAACAGTTTTAAAAAAGAAGAAAGTATATGTGCAAATTCAAACACTGGATTCAAACATTCGAACACTGCAATGTTTCCCAAGACATCCGTTTGGACTTCTTTTCGCATACAGATTGAAATCCAGATCTGCGTTTTCACTCGGGTGTGGGTACACATAGACCGAGGTTCTGCGAGATGTCTGAACAAAGAGACCATGCTTAGAACACTAACACGTTAAGTTAGGCAGATCCTATGTGATCTGGATTGTTTAACCGATTATAATCTAGGTGTTCAATGTATAACGAGCATATTTCATATCTAGTAAATGGATAGTGAAAGGAAAGGTGAAGATAACGAACAATGATCAATCTCATAACTAATATAAACAATACAAAATAGAAAGTTGGGCAAACACGTACCCCTGGATATACCAGAGGTGGGACCAGGTGCCTAGGGGGAGTAAGATTCGCCGTGAGCCCTATATCGTGATCAGATAAACGGAGTTATCCATAGTAAAAATCAGTGTGCCACGAACGGCCTAACAATCGATATGAAACATGTCAGACAGCATTTGCCCGATGATAGGATGTATTGGCAAACTATATCGTTATAACGACCATAGAATTTGCGAAATTCTGATTTTAAACGAGACTGTTGGAACCCCTGCACCATCAACTTGTTTGTCAGTAGCCTGCTTCAATTTAAAAAAACTGACCATAAGCAGAACAAGCTCTTGTATATCAAATCAGATGAGAGATATAAACACCATATGCAGGTGATAATGGAATATTGCTACATAAATATGGGAAGTTGACGATGGAGAAGCTGAAATCATCCCGTTTGTCATAAAGTTGAGTTGTTACTTTGCCGTTAATATTTACTTTCAATAAAATATGCAAGTATGAAGCAGAAGTGGACGACTCTGTGATGGTGCGATTTTTGTAATCATGGTATCATTTTGTAGGGTTCATCAAATAAAAATAATCCACCATAGGAATTTTCAAAATATTGTTTACTGCTCGATTTATTTCACCTAGAATTTTACATTGAAGTATATGGGAAGAGCATATGTTTAATTGAAATATTTTTCAAAGAAATTGTTTTCATGCAAATCTCTTGGTAGAAAGTTACGCATACTATACTTTCTGAAAATATTAAATATTATTATACCTCAGTATGAGAATTCTATGCAACGCGTAATCCGATTGGTCTAGACAGTCACGTGCCAGGGAAGACAAAACTTCATATCTCCCTCTCAAACATCATATCTCCCTATCATATTTCCCCTTGGGCAGCCTCGTGCATTTTCCATAAATTTAACGTCAAAGTAGACGAAGTGTATTATGACTTCACAATTAGTCCGAGTCATTCTACTTTCATAGTTCGTAAGACACAAAATATGCGGGTCTCTGATATACAGTTTTAAAATCGACTGATTTTGGTTGATATAAAAACATGCAAGTAAATCAGCATTCAAGGAGAATGGAAATACAAAAACTGGTTATCATATCACTGTTTCGCTGTTTGTACCTTCTATATATACGTTGACGGCGCGGTGTTACTGTTAGGGCGATCTCAGTTACATACATGTACGATGTATAGATGAGTAAACTCCAATCTCAAATACAATTTTGTGGTCTTGCTTTGTTTCGGTATAATAAACAATTTATTGCATGAATGTTCGGGAGATATGAAGATTTATTCACCCAAGAAAAATCATATTCCCCTCGGGCGTTGCCCTCGGAGAATATGATTTTTCTTGGGTGAATAAATCTTCATATCTCCCTCACTATCATGCAATAAATGTATAAAATTAATCATTTACAACACACATTTTTAGAAAATTAGATTTTTCTTATCTTTTACAAAGGGCAAATAACTCTTCAAAAAAGTTTCAAGTGCAAAAAGGTTGGCTTCTAAGCATTTACCAGTCTACTTCACTTTCATCATTATTTAACAAGAAACATTTATCTTGATTTAAATCCTTGAAAATTGTTCATTATCCTTTGAATTTTGTTTTTTGTTTTTGTTTTTTTGAATTTTCATCATTTATTAAAAAGTATACATACTATTTGGGATAAAATATCCTCGGATACTCCCTCTTAATTCTCACCAATGGTGCCAGGGGCCCATTGGATTGAATGTATTTTATTATAATATTATTCTATATAAGGCATATACATGTATATAATTTATATGAAAATACATAATATCAAATATTTTTCGAAATCATAAAAATATGATATACAACGTTGATGTAGATATATCAACAGTAGAATAACATAGAAATTACTTAAGGAATAATATATGAACAATGTAGTCCTAAGTTGACCGTATAGTTATAATAATAAATATTTAAGGATAGTTTATACTGGTCTCTTCACAGCAGCCAAGTTACATTAATTTACAAAGATGTTCAAAAAATTTATGCTCTTTTGCATTTATATACTTCAATACTGATGTATAGAAACATAATGATTTTTTAACATGATTATACATATTAAAAGTCGTTTCACTTAAAGAATCTAATCTACATAACATTTTATGTTTGTATATTCTGTAGGCTATATAAGTAATAAGTAAATTTAAGGATTTGGTTTTATCATTTTGTTCTAGAAAAACCCCAACAACAATGTGTTTCCATTGAACTTTGAAGGATAGATAACTGCTAACAGTGTTCCATATATTTAAAACATTTTCACACTCGTAAATTAGATGTTTTGTAGTCTCAACTTGCTTACAATGTGTACATTCATTCTTTACATCTTTTTTCCATTTGCTAATATATGCATTATTACATAATATGTTATTCAATAACTTATAACTGAATTCCGCTATCTGTTTGTCTTTCAAATCTTTAATTTTACATTTATAAATGTTTATCCAATTAGAATCACCGAATATTCTGAATTCTTCAGACAGTAATGCCTGAAAATTGGGTTTGAAAAACTTTTTATCAACTAAATTTTTATAAAAAAGATTACTTGATGTTTTAAGTATATTGGTAAATCCAAGAAGGAAGTTAAAATTAGTGACATTTTGTTAATTTACACAGCTTGAATTTGAAAAATCGTTTAGTCCTCGAATTTTTCTCGTGATTGTCATACTAATTTTGTATTCACATATCCTTTGAATTTTTAGTCGATGATCGATAGTCGAATAATCGAGTACTCGTTGATATCATTAAATTATATTATTGATTTTATCATTACTTATTAATGATAATATGATTACACCACATATTGTAGTATCTATGATTACATTCTTTAACAGTTAGAACATAGCAAGAACACAAATGATATTACCACTAAATTTGTGTACAATATATTCTTTATGATACTCAATCTTACAGGTTTGGACAACACGGCAGTCAGTACTCTTTATCTTCCTGTTCTACAAGGATGTCGCAATCGTTCTCCACCGTCTCCAGCAACGTGTCCATAAGAAGTATTTCAGAATCAGTCAGATTACAACAGAATACATAACATGTACTTGTTTTTGTTAATAAAGGTAGCGGGACATATTTACCATGATTAAATCATTGAGCAATTTTTTCAAATGTTTATTGTTTTGTTATCGAAAACCCTTTGATGGCGATAACCTATCGATATAAAATACCGAAGAGTAAACACTGACGAGACAGCGGGGATGTATAGGTGGGAAATCCGGACGTTGTACAGTCACGATAAATCAATATTTAAATTATCTTTTATAATTTATATTTTTACTCTGTGTTTTCATTAAACAACAAAGCTCTGATTATTTATACAGTAAGACGTTTTGAAACAACAAATCTTACTTTAATTATTACAATCAACACCAGCATAGATGGACGATTTTATAGTAGAAAACACTGATCAAAACACGAGGGTTTCTTCAGAAGTAGTTGAATTAACATTTAAGAATATAAATCTACTGTATTTATTAAATTTCTGTGTATGAACGTCATTATCTATGGTGCTCGGATATAGCGGTATGAACTTCAGCTGATTCATCGAATTTCCCCCTCTATTATTGACTGTGTCATGTAAACACTCTGAACAATACTCATAAATTCAGCACTCATCAGCTACTTACAAATTATCCCTACCCTTGTACGATATGAATTGAAGACATCTGTGAATACAAAAACAAATAATCACTAAACAGTTAGAATGAAAATCAATATTCTACAGATACTGTTGACAACAGAGCAGTGGGTAACATGAAAAATGAGCAATTCTACCGCTCAGCCGGAAACCCTCCAAACATATAAGTACTGCAATCTTAAACCACAAATCATTACAAAGTATGTTTCTCTACCTTACAATAAACGTACTTAATTTCCTTATCAAAAATACAAACATCACATAACGAGCAATGATCAATCTCATAATTCCTATAAGGAATACAAAATAAACAGTTGGACCAACATGGACCCCTGAATATTTCAGAGTTGGGATCAGATACCTAGGAGGCGTAAGCGTCCACTGTAGACCAGTCACACCCGCCGTGATCCCTATATCTTTATCAGGTAAACGGAGTAATCCGTAGTCATAATCACTGTGTAAAGAACGGCTTCATAGTTGGTATGAAACACGTCAGACGGCATTTGGCTCAATGACAAATTGTATTGGCAAACTAGATCGTTATAACGACCATATAATCGCGAAATACCGACCTTAAAGGAGACTGTTGAAACCTCTGTAAAATCAAGTTGTTTGTAGCCTGCCTCGATTTACGAACTGATCATACGCAGAACAAGCTCTTGTGAATCCAATCAGTTGGGAGATATAAACACCACAAGCAGGTGATAATGAATATTGCTACATAAATGTGGGGAGTTGAAGATGGAGATGAGATATATCTTAATATCGAATTGAAGGTCACAATAAGAGATTTTTTCTTCTCATGAATAAGCTTTTGAATAAATTCTACCTCGTAAGAATATAAAAACAGATCACCTAACAAAGAAAAACAATTCGTGCCCATGGAAATTCCAACAGACTATTGGAAGATCTGATCAACAGAGACTACGAAGATATTATCAATAAGAAACTCCAACATATTTTTTTAATTTCAACTTCACAGTACTTGTGTATGGAATCAGAGTAGTGTTTATCAAAGGAATGTTTGGATAACTGATCACTAGATATGAATATTACCTTTTTCCATTTTCGGTGAAGAAGCAACTGTCTATGTCTTTACGTTCCTGACGGATTATCTTCGAGATATGGACTATCATTGCCTTACTCTAATGTAGAGATATATAAAGAACAATAACTCTTCCAACATTTATCTTGGGAGAGTTACACAACTTCAAAGTGAAAACTGTTTTTGTATAAAGATAATAACGCTCTCCGTTGGACATAACCCAAGAGCCCTCTTAACAAATGAACAAATGCTCTGCAATAATCACAGTATCAATGAATATTTATAATAATCACAATATCAAAGTGTGTTTAAAGTTATGAGTAGTGTAATCAACACACCACAGGTTGTTCAATGTATTTTTCGACTTAATCTTATAATTGGAGGACACTTTCGAGAAGAGTGCCGTATTCCATCTATTTTCCAAAAGATAAGCAATATTCTTCGATAAAATTTCTATGATTTGTGTAACTAGTTTGGTATAGATAACTTGTATTATGGTATAACAGACATTCTATGATAGTCCGGTATTTCGTTAACAACCTAGCTTTTCTTCTATGAGTTACACCTGTTACTTGTTGAAACCTAATACCTGCTGCGGATTAGTACATGAAGATTCAGTTCCTTTCCATGTATCAAACAATCATGTTTATGCATGCACAAATTATGAAAATATAGAGTAGGTATTTTTGAAACCACAAAATCCTTCATCCAATAAACGTAATGCTTCGACACAGATTTATTGTTCGTAGGTGCAGAACACATTAATTGTTCTACCAAGCCCTTATCGCTATTATTATTCTGCCATAACATATGCGAAAAGTGGTGTAAACCAAATGTGGATTCTGGAAAACTTGGGGAAAAAATTGAATAAATTTAAAATCACACAACTTTTCAAAATTCAAAAGCATAAAAACATACTACATTTAAACACTTTATACTACTAATCATTACGATGAATTAAAGACTAGGCTTTTTGAAATCATAGAAAGGTGCTTCTTCAATACCAATAAAACATTCATATTTTGTGATCAGTTATCCACAAAATTACTTTGATAAGCACCACTCTGATCTATGTATAATCATTCTGAAGTTGTTAGTACCAAAATATGCTAGAATTCCCCATTTACAATAACTACCTAGTTTTTAGTTATTGGGCTTTCCAACAGTCTGTTGGAATTCCCGAGAAAAATAATTCTACTCCTATATTGGCTTAGCTGTTTTGGGGTTCTTACGAGGCAGAATTTATTCAAAAATTTCTGTGAGAGAAGAAAAAATATCTTGCTTTTGACATGAACTCGACATTTAGATACATCAATGACGTTTTATCTATTAACAATACTCGCTTTCAATCATAAAAGGTGTAGATAACAGTGATCAAATTCCTATAAAGAATACAAAATAAAGATCTAGCGTTGGGCAAACATTGACCTCTGGATATACAAATGTACCAGAGGTGGAACCAGGTGCCTAGAAGGAATAAGCACCCCCTGTTGACCAGTCACACCCGCCTTGAGTCCTGTGTCTTGATCGGATAAATGGAGTAATCCGTAGTCAAAATCAGTGTGTCAAGAACGGCAAAACAATTGGTATGAAACACGTCAGACAGTATTTGACCCAATGATGGATTAAATTGACAAACTAGATCATTATAACGACCATAGAATTTGCCAAATGCTGACTTTAAACGAGACTGTAAAATCAATTTGTTTGTAAGTAGCCTGCCCCGATTTAAAAACTGATCATACGCAGAACAAGCTCTTGCGTATCGAATGAGTTGAGAGATATAAACACCATAAGCAGGTGATAATGGAATATTGCTACATAAACATGGGAAGTTAACGATGGAGAAGCTGAAATCATCCCGTTTGTCATATGTTGATTTGATATATCCCAGTGAACTCAAAATAAAAGACACCACAGACTTTTCCATATCAGCATCATATCTTGATATTAAATTGAACATTGACGTTTACGGCAAACTAATGACATACGGTATCTATACCTTCATTTTTGTAGCAATATTCCATTATCATTTGTATATGGTGTTTTTGATGAATTTTTAAATCGAGGTAGGTTACTGACAAATAAGTTAATGTTCCACTGGATTCAACAGTCTCGTTTAAAATCCCCATTTCGCAAAGTGTATATTCAATATCATTAGGTCGACTGATGCCTGACGTGTTCTTTACATATGGTTTTGACTGGTCAACACGGGGAGCTTACTACTCCTAGGCACATGATCCCACTTTGTTTTCAGAGGTTCGTGTTTGCTCTACTCACAAATTTGTATTCTTTATGGAATTGTTTAGATTGATTATTATCGTTATCTTCACTTTTTCACTAATCAATTTAAAATTCGTAAGACTTTCGCACAAAATTGAAGAAAATAATAACAAAATGCATTTAAGCCGTTGGCGCAAGGATTATCGTCATGTGTGGGTATGCATGAAAAGGTGAAGATAACACGGACAGTGATCAATCTCATAACTCCTATAAGGAATACAAAATTAAGAATTGGGCAAACACGGACCCCTGGATATACCAGAGGTGGAATTAAGTTCATAGGAGGAATAAGTATCCCCAGTCGTCTGGTCACACCAACCGTGAGTCCGATATCTTGATCAGGTAAATGGGGTAATCTGCAGCCAAAATCAGTGTGCCAAAAACGGCCTAACAATCGGTATGAAACACGTCAGACAGCATTTGACACAATGACAGGTTGTATTGGCAAACTACTTCATTATAACGATCATAAAATTAACAAAATTCTGACTTTAAACGCGGCTGTTGAAACCCCTGTAACATCAACCTGTTCCTCAGTAGCCTGACTTCATTGAAAAACTGATCATACGCAGAACAAGCTCTTGTGCATTGAATCAGTTGAGAGACAAACACCATATGCAGGTGATAATGGAACATTACTACAAAAACATGGGAAGGTGACGATGGAGAAGCTGAAGTCATCCTGCCCGTCATAAAGTTGAGTGGTTAGTCTGCCCTTAACATCTATTTTCAATAAAATATCTAAGTACGAAGCAGATGTGGAAAACTGTGGTGTCTTTTATTTCGAATTCACTGGGATTGATTGAATATTGTTTAACGTCCCTCTTGAGAATATTTCACTCTCATGGAGATGTCACCACTGCCATTGAGCAGGGAGGGATCTTTATCGTGCCAAACCTGCTGTGACACGGGACCTCGGTTTTTGCGGTCTCATCCGAGGACAGTCCCATTTAGTCGCCTCTTACTACAAGCAAGGAGTTTACCGAGGACCTATTCTAACCCAGATCTCCACGGGAACAAATTGACTGGGATATATCGAATCGAAATATGAATGACAAGAAATGTTTGTAAAAAATTATGCCCCATGGTGCAAAATTGAAAAGGGCTATACACATGCATCATTTAATTGATAGTAGTGCCGATCCAAATCAAGATATTGCGCAGACATATCTTCCTATGTCAGAGTGGATTGACCATGTGACCTAAATATCAATAGGGGTCATCTACACCTTAGGCACTACCAGTGTACCAAGTTTGGTGTCAATCAAGGAAATGATTCTTAAAATATAGGAGATAATAGATTACTATGTCCAGTTTAACCCTTATCCTTTGACCATATGAACCAAACTTTTATAAGGGTCATCTACTCCTTATGATGTACCAGTCTACCAAGTTTGAAGTTTGTCAAGCAAAAGGTTCTCAAGATATTGAGCAAACAGTATATTTCTATGTCTAGTTTGACCCTTGACCTTTGACCATGTGACCTCAAAATCAATAAGGGTCATGTACTCCTCACAATGTATCAGTGTACCAAATTTGATGCCTGTCAAGCAAAGTGTTCTCAATATAGTGAACAGACAATATATTCCTATGTCCAGTTTGACCCTTGACCATGTGACCACAAAATCAATAGAGATTTGCTTCTCTTGAAGGTGTAACCGTGTACCAAGTTTGGAGTTGTCAAGCAAAGAGTTCACAAGACATTGAGCAGTCAGCATATTCTTATGTCGAGTTTGACCCTTGACCTTTAACCTTGTGACTTTAAAATCAATAGGGGTAATCTTCTCATAAAGTTGTATCAGTGTACCAAGTTTGATGTCTGTCAAGCAAAGGATTCTCAAGACATTGAGCGGACAGTATATTCCTATGTCCAGTTTGACCCTTGACCTTTGACCATGTGACCTCAAAATCAACAGGGGTCATCTACTGTTCACAATGCATCATTGTACCAAGTTTAATGTCTGTCAAGGAAAGGTTTCTCAAGATATTGAGCGGACAGCATCTACCTATGTCCAGAGTAGATTGACCCTTGACTTTTCAATATGAAAATCAATAGGGGCCCTTTTCTACTCGTAACCAACCCACATATGAAATATCATTACTATGTAGTGAATGGTTCTCAAGATATTGAACGGACAACATGTGGTCTACCGACCGACCGAACGAGCGACCGACCAACCGACAGGTGCAAAGTAATATGCCCTTCTTCTTTGAAGGGGGACATAAAAATGATTATTATTAATATAAAACGTTGTCTATATATCTAAATATCGAGTTGAAGGCCAGGCAAGATATTTTTTCATGAAAGGTGAAGATAACGAACAGTGATAAATCTCATAACTCCTAGAAGGAATGCAAAATAGAGAGTTGGGCAAATACGGACCTCTGGTATACCAGAGGTGGAATAAGGTGCTTAGGAGGAGTAAACATCCCCTGTTGACCGGTCACACCCGCCGTGATCCCTATATCTTGATCAGGTAAACGGAGTAATCCGTAGTCAAAATCAGTGTGCCAAGAACGACCTACCAATGTAGAAGCTTTTGAATAAATTCTACCTCATAAGGATATAACAAGAGTACCACAAACGGTACATAATACACCCGTGAAATGCTTAGGGTGTTTTTCTTGTGCTATAATTTGTATAACTTTGCTTCAGGTAGTATAAGCCATCATGAGGCTGTGACAAACTTTCATATGAACAAAGGGTCTTAGCTTAAAAATCGAGATTTCCTCAAAATGGACCAAGTTCAACAACCTGTAATTTTTTTCAAAAATGGAAGAAAATTAAAATCCTTTCCCAGATGCACATCTTCAATACCCATACAAACACTCCACAAAATAAGATGGTCCTCACTTGAAAACTGTGGGAGGAGTTGGGCGGACAAATGATGTACCCTCCATAGAATATTAATTTCCAAATAGACTAAGTTCAACAACCTGTAAGTTTCTCAAAAATTGTACAAAATCAAAATCCATCCCAGATGCACATCTTTAATACCCATACAAACACTCCACAAAATAAGAAGGCTCTCACTTGAAAACTGTGGGAGGAGTAGAGCGGACAAATTATGTACCCTCCATATAATAATTATTTCCAAATAAAGGGGCAAAACTCCTGGAAAAAAGGTCGAAATGGATCAAAATTGCAGTATGATCTAGAGTGACCCACAAAGAAGCTACACAGCAAGTTTCAGCATGATATGTGAAAGGGAAATGAAATTATAAAGAGAAAACCCCGAACCGACGGACGGATGGACGGACGGACGTACAGACGTACCATAATATGTCCCGTCTAAAGACGGACGTATAAAAACAGCTAACAAAACTTCAACATTTTGTATTTATTGAAAAGAATTGTTAGCGTTGATTGTGTGATCTATTTATATAGAAGAGTTACCTATCCTGAAAATCATGATAAAACTTAATATAATTGCAATGGTCTTGTCACACTTTCCATGAAATTATTTTCCGTCTAAAATTTACACAGACTGTAGGGAATGGGTACCCTTTAAATATGTTTTCATTCCTTTTCAGATGTTATGGCTTAAACAAAAAGATAATATGCTTGGTAGAACCCGGTTAAAACACATTTATCTAATGATATGAGGAAAACATGTTAACGATTTATTTTTTCAAAAAGACTAAATAACGTATTAACTAATGCACTTGATATACATGTACCTGGTATATGATATATGAACATCACTATGATGTATTCAAGCCGATCTCTACACGGAAGAATATACACTGTAAGAACTTTTTAAATCAATATAATTTCCTAATTATCAATCAATCATAGCTATATGTCAGGTCGTGTAGTAGGTGTGATGTCAAGGCTAGTAAAGCAAAGACAAGTATTACCAGTATGGCTTATCAATTCAAGGCTAATAATGGAAAGACAATTGCCACCAGTATGGCTTATTAGTTCAAGGTTGTTAAGTTGAAGGGTCATTGATTAATTGTCTCTTTCAAAGTGAAATCAATCAGGAAATAGTATATATTTGAAAATCCTCTGAAGAACAACTGGAATTTGAATGATACCTTCCTTATATATTGTACATTCAAATGGAAATTATAAGCATGACTTTCGATGTCACTTATACGATTACATAATGGTATTATATATGCATATTTGCTTTTAATCTTGGTTAGCAAATCATAAAACTGAATCAGAAATTCAGGAAACTAATTATTAGTTTAGTATCACCACGCACCAATGCCACATTATAGCGATCGAACAATACTTTCAGTACTTTGAATATTGATTTTAATTTCAAATGTAATCCTTTGAGGTCGTTCCAATGGAACCCTTATTACATAATAACAAAATGAAAATCTCTCTCAGAAGTTAGTACGTAGAGTGCATACCTCTGGTGTTACAGACTATCTACGATCTTTCATTCTATGAGGGGAATTCTTTATGGGGGTAAAACTGTCAAATAATCCTTTTCATCACAATAATTCGGCACAGTTTTTAGTACTTGCAAATATATTTCTATCGAAAAAAAACTGATGAAATATTTGAAGAAATGGTAAAATTATCTATTTAATAGGGACAAAAACAAATGAATTTTGTTAAAAAAAAAAATTAACAATAATTTTGAGTACTTTTATTTGGAATTATACATACTTAACACAAATAGATATATCAGTCAAAATATCATAATTGTCAATTCAACTTCAATGAATAGCAGATAGCTCTAGGTTTAAAACAATTATAATGTATCCAAACTCCGCCAAAAATCTTTTTTTTTTGCTGTGACCAAGCCAATACAGAAAACAATACTATGAAAATATTATCGTTTTCAAAGGATTTGAAAATACTACTTTTATAATTGACACCACCCTTGCAGACAAATACTTGTACGATAAAGAGTTGTAAATACAAACCGCTGCTCTCTGTGTTATTGTCACACTTCCACACAAGTTCAAGTTGTATAACGTCATTCTTCTGCACAAATACAGTAAAGATTTTATACGTAAGTTATTGCTCTCTGCATCATGACACTCTTCCACACTGGTATAACAAAGATGTCATCCTTCCACAAAAACTTCTGCTTCTGTATGACCGCTACCCTTCCACACAAATAAGACACATCATTGTGATGTATATTGTCACCCTTCCACACATTTAAGACATAGAATTGTATACCACTCTTCCACACAAGCAAAACAAAGCATTGTAGAACGCCAGCCTCTCACACAAGTACGTCAAAGAATTATATGTCACCCTTCTACAACAGTACGACAAAGAATTGTATAATGTCACCCTTATACATCAGTACGACAGAGAATTGTATAATGTCACCCTTCCACATCAGTACGACAAAGAATTATATAATGTCACTCTTTCACACACATAATACAAAGAATTGCACATTGATACCACAAAGAGTTTTATATATAAACTACTGCTCTTTGTACAAATGCAACTCTTCCACATCAGTACCCCAAAATTTTCACAGCCATACTTACTATACTTAAAATATCTTTAAAGAACACCTGTTACCATACAGGTAGACGTTGTCATTGACAAAACCAACATTTCTCACCTTCTGATCTCCTACCAAAGGAAAAGACATTATTAAAACTCTAACAACCATTAAATCTTATGTACATTGTTGGAAGAGTGTCTCTTGCTGCAGCTGTCATTGCATAATCATTGACAATTATACACGGTGAATGACTTATTTCGCAGCTTGAATAATTCGTGTGGATACAGGAATCTTTGATGGTATAAGGATTGATTGATTGTATATCACTGTTCCTTATCTTTCACTTATATGGGGACGTTCGTAAAAGGAAGTAAATATCTATTTGGTATAATTGTTAACCAATCCATGAAATAGTCACCGAGATCATTTTACTATCGATTATGGATTTTTCATTGATTTAGCATTTTATGACAAAGTGGAGTTTATTTACCAAACACTTAGTAAACGCAAACTCTTCTTTTTTGTATGTGAAAAGCATAAAAATGTATGAAAGTGCTCTTATATTATCAATGGCATGAAAACCATTATATATATAAATGGGTTCACATTCATATCTCTGCTTTATGCTAAATACAACACCCAATACCTATGAATGCAAATTGCTATAGAAAATGCTTGTACTCGTATCTATATTTCAATAGATTGTCTTATAAATACATCGGAAAAAGTGAAAATAATGAACAGTGATCAATCTCATAAATTTTACATAGAATACAAAATACAAAAACAAGACAAACACGAACCCATGGAAACATCATAGGTGGGATCAGGTGCCTAGTAAACTGCCCATGTTGACCAAGTTACATCGGTCGGGAACCTTAGTTCTTGATCAGGTAAACTGAGTAAATCCGTAGTAAAAATGGTATGTAAAAACGGCATAACAATTGGTATGAAACACGTCAGACAGCATTTGACCTAATGACAAGTTGTATTGCAAATAAGAACGTCATAACGACCATAAAATTTGCTAATTGCTGACTTTAAACGAGACTGCTTAAATCCCTGTAACATCAACTTGTTTGTTTGTAGCCTGTCTCTATTTACAAATTGATCATATGTAGAACATGTTCTCACGTATCGAATCTGTGGGGAGACATAAACACCATATATAGGTGATACAGGAATATTGCTGAATAAAAATATGTATAAGAAATAGACAATGGAGAAGCTGATGTCTTCTCGTTTGACATATGGTTGAGTTTTTAGATTAAGTGCGTGTTTTCGTAAATGTTAGAGGATGGCCTCCTCAATCTCGAAATGTGTTTTGAAATATAAAAGCCAAGTCGTTAGCTGAAGATATTGTGTTTCAAACAGTATTTCGAGACTAAGGAGGTTATCCTGCATCATCTACGAAAGCAAGAACTTTATTTCACCGCACTACTGTTCAGAAACATTCAGGTGATTATTTCCATATACAGCAACGAAGTAGGCTATTAGATAATGCGTGTCGCTTATGATAAATTGATGAAGGCGGCTATTCCACAATGGCTGCTTCCGAAACGGAATAGCTGGGTTTTTGGGGTTTTTTTTTTTTTTTTTTTTGGTTTTGCTGTCGTTGAGAAAAAGAGGAGATGGTAGGGCCTACTATTTTGAAAGATATTCCAAGTATTTAGTTTAATGTTAACTGGTTAAATCATCTGATCTGATTGATTTCCAATGCACAGTCGAAGAAAACTTTACACACGTGGAAAAGAGCCATGTATGTTTATACTAGTATGTGTATCGATCTCGGAACGCAGATGACTGGTTTTTTCCGAGAAGACTGGTTTTTTGTTGCATGTCCAATATTCTTCAGTCATTTATTTTATTTGTACATTTAATAATGTGTTTTTCATCATTAAAAAATAAAATAATCAGTTTTATTGTTTCATCACCAAAACTCAAGATATAAAAATAGATATCTAACAGCCGTTTTAAGGCAATACACAATATATCATCCGGTCGACGTGAAACCGATATGTAAAAAGTATTACATCTTATACCTTTTTGTGAAAATTTAATATGCATCACTGTTCTCATAATCTTTTGATGACGTAATTGATGTGTTGCAGAACAATAGCCGCGTCATTTCTGTGATTCTAATAACCGTAGAAATGCAGTTAACGACTACGTTCAGTAAAACATCCAAATATGAAGCAGATGTGGAAGACTGTGTTCACCTGGATCTATAGTTTCTAAATTTAGATGAAAAGAAATATTGTTAATAGAAAATACGCTGTCGATGTATTTACATGCATGCACATATCGGGCCACAACAAGATATTTATTTTTCCCGTGTAGAATATTTTTTAAAACTCTGCCGGAAAAGAATACAGAAAACATGTCAGATAATGAAGAAGCACTAGTTATGCCCATGAAAATTCTAACAGACGTTTGCAAGATCTGATTTTCAAATTGTCAATAAGGAACTCCAACACATCGTTTACATACATATCACTTTCATAGAACTTGTGTGAAGAAATCACAATAATGTTTAACAAAGCAATTGATTGGATGACTGATCACAAGATATGCATATTTCCGAGTTCTATATTTATAGAAGAAGCAGCTGTCTATGATCTCAGAAAGCTCAGTCTTTGATTTATTGTGAGGAATGGTGGTGT
This sequence comes from Ostrea edulis, assembly GCF_947568905.1. Lineage (NCBI taxonomy): Eukaryota > Metazoa > Mollusca > Bivalvia > Ostreida > Ostreidae > Ostrea > Ostrea edulis. The sequence continues at coordinate 61,298,504 of NC_079165.1, forward strand.
GAAGTGTTGAAAAGCCATGCGTTTCATGCTTTTGATTTGGGAATTTTTTTTATGATTTCAAAGTAACCAATACCTACTTCAGTGGAATGTTAGAGAATCCACATTTGATTTTAATATATCCATAAAGAATAAAGATGGGAACATGGTAAAACAATAACTCGGTCCTGCAATGTATCTTTGTAAAGATTTTTATGACGTTTTGAAATACAATACTTGTATGTGGAAAATCCCATATGCAAGTATTGTATTTCAAAACGTCATTATCTCAGAACAGTGTATCAATGAACAAAAAATAAATATATGAATACTTATATCTTTATTATTGCGTTTATGGGCACGGCTGTATTTACAACACAAAAGAAACGGGCCGCCAGCATGATCAGGGGCAGGCCCCAACAAACAACAAAATCATCATCAAAAGCAAATTCAACATCAACATATTCTCTTGCAAAGTCAACATTCAAAGTTAAAAAATATCAACATTCACAGTTCAAAGTTCACATCATATCAAAGAGTGCTTGACCCTGGGAGGTGCAGAGGTCAAACATCTCATGACCTTGACCCTGGGAGGTGAAGAGGTCAAGGACTTGTAGATTTTCATATTTCATCATAAGTTCTGACAGTGCCGCTCGTAAGCGCTAAAACCAGGTACCAACGTCACACTGCACACAGCCGTACCAGAATGCAATATATGCTAAAGTTGATGAACTAGGACACCTTCGACTCCGTTTGTGATGTCGGCATTGAAGACGAGGTTTTCCTGAAAGTAGAAATTAACAGACGACGCTGAAAAGGCAAATAAAGTGGAGGGAGGGGTGGGTTTTACAGACAAAAACCTTTGATTTCATCAACGACCTGATATGATGCTGTAAATTTGGAAAAGGAAGAGGCAGACAAAGCGTCGCCACTTATATATGGCGCAAGGGGAAATAATCAGAATGGACTTCAGTGCATTAGACAAACGGGGAATAACTGCGTATTGTACTGTCTTTGATAAAACCATCTAATTCATATGCGAATTAGATGTAAGTATTAATTCAAATTTGTTTTTACCAATGACTGAAATACTAAATGTGTTTAAAACTGAAACGGATTTTGTCCTTTTTGAAGAAAACTTAGTGGAACTAGAGAATAAATTAGATTACCAAGGTGAAGACAACGAACAGTGATCAATCTCATAACTCCTACAAGCAATACAAAATAAATAGTTGGGCAAACACGGACCCCTGGACACACCAGAGGTGGGATCAGGTGCCTAGGAGGAGTAAGCATCCCCTGTTGACCGGTCCAAGTTATTCTAACATACGGTTGTAATAATGAGCCTTACAAGCGAAGACAATGTTCTTCAAATACAAGCTTCGTCAGCTGAAACCAGTGCATATGCTTCATGCCATTTATCTAGTTCATGCATCACTCCTGGAGAATTTTCGTTTTAACGAGTCTAATACAAAATTTTATTTTTCCTCCAATACTTTTTACTCATTGTGTCAAATTTCCAAGGTCTTCCCCTTCACATTTAGCCCATAATTGAATATAATCTTTGAGCGGTCGCATTGCTCAATGGTAGAGCGTTCGCTTCCTAACCGGGAGCTCATGAGTTCGAATCCTCCTCATGTCATGGCAGGGCCAACCTAAGACGTTGAAATAGGTAGTGATTGCTCCTTCGCCAAACGCTCGGCATTTAGAAGTGAGAACCACGAGTCTTATGGATATGAGCTTAAAAACGAAGGTACCGTGTCGTAGCATAGCAGGCGTTAGCACGTTAAAGAACCTCACTGCTTCGGCTCTGAGCACTAAGCATACATAATGTAGGTCTAAGTTTGTGGTACTTCACCTACAGCTAGTGACGTCTCAATTTGAGTGAAAAGTTCTCGAAGGGACGTGAAACAAACAAACAGCAGAAGCTACCACAGACTTCATCAATTGAAAAATTGGGAATCCCTGAATATCAGCTAGCCCCTTTTTAAATGAGTGATCTCAGATTGTCATAGTCAACACTATTTACATTAACAGTAGTGTCATATCCAGCTAGAGTATAACTGAAAGAAGGAGATCAAGAACACGTAAGATGATTTTCGTTAAGGTGGTCTCTACCTAAGCACAGCAGAGTTTGTAATTAATTTTTTTTAGATGCAATAGTAGAAGCATATTTGTAGGAAATACGCCCTGTAAACTTGAACTTGGAATATGATGGAATACAAGACTGAACATTTTTTATGACCAAGAATGTTGCTTTTGAAAAGGCATCTATTCCTTTGCTGTTAAATTTCGGTGTGATGGTGTGATTAGGAAGAATTGTCAGTTGTATCACGCGGTAGTTTAAATTCCTAAGATGGGCAACATTTATAATCACAGAATTCAGTATGTATTCTTGTTTGCTTGTTCTTTTGTTTTATGTATCTTTCTTTAGAATTTTTTCACTCATATTGATCTCACCAACCGTACATGAAGTACCACTAATTCAGTTCTATGTCTAGCGTACAGGGCCTTCAGGGTTCTTTAACGTGCCAACGCCTGCCGTGACACGGGACCTCCGTTTTGAAGGTCATATCCAAAGATGACTCACCTCCCGAGTGCTAGCGTTTGGAGAAGGAGCAATTATTATAGATGAGACATTGGGTATGTTTAGATTTCTGTTTGATCGATATCCATGACTACGCTTCGTCTGTGTACTGTGAAAAATCCCATCACATTCATATTTCTAAGTATTCCCATGTGGACATGTAAGATTTCCCACATTTTCTACATTATCATTGTACCCATATGGAAAAGCAATGCCTACTGTTCTAATCCAGAGGTTTTCTCGTTGTTTAAATTTTAGTAACTATATATCCACACTCCCGTGGCTCAGTACGTGCTATTGATAAAGACTTGTTCAGACTCCCGGGTCTCAGTACGTGCTATTGATATAAGCTTGTTCAGACTCCCGTGAATCAGTGCGTGCTATTGATATAGGCTTGTTCAGACTCCCGTGGCTCAGTACGTGCTATTGATATAGGCTTTTTCAACGAAGTGAATGAATTTGTTTTAAGTCAATGAAAACCGAATTATCCACAACATATTATTTATATATCTTTAGAAGGTATTCACAGAAATAGTTATTGTTATAAACACACCTTTTTATGAATTGAGTTTCTGAATGAGTTGTTTGGGATGAAGAGAAAGAGGCATGATGTAATTATGTGTGTAGGGAGGAAATATACATATCATACAATATATCTGCATGGAAAATTACAATCACCATTGCTCTATTTATGATTATAAGAAATATTACATATCAACTTCTGAGTAAATACAGTTCTATTTCGTGGAAACATATAACGTTGACGTTACAGTGTACTTAAGACATATCTACAAGGACACGTTGTCGGGTTGATAATGTCATTGTACCACTTCCCTTTTAAATACTCGTTTACAAAGAAAATAATGATAAAGGATTTACTTGATACATTTCCTTTCATTGAACAAAAATTTAAAATCATATTGAGAGTATCTCAGTTCTAAAATTATTTCAGATGTTGAGGAAACGGATTGTTTAAAAAGGGTCTAATTGCTACGATACATTAGATATGAAAGGAAACAGGCAATGAGATATTATCGTTGACTTGTGTCTGATAGTGTATAGGACCATACCATAGGCCCAAGTAACCTTTGCTGATCAAAATATATTCGTCGGCGTCGTCTTTCTTTTTTTCTTTCTTCACATTTTCAGCTTCTTCTCTCAAACCACTTTGTCAGTTCCATACGAGCTTGGCACAAAATATCACTAAGTAAAGGGACTACATATTTGTTCAAATGAAGGACCATATGCTCATTTCCTATGGTTCCAATTTGGGAAATAATGAAAATAAAATGAGTCTGTAAAAATCTTACTACAGATTCAAGTTAATTCAAACTATGATCCCCGGGACCTGGATGGCAATAAGTAGTGTAAATTGAAGCTTATGGACAAAAGGCGTAAAAAATTAGATGCAGCACATTATTAGTTGCACAGTTAGTTAGTGACCTGATACGGAAAAATACATGGTGTGAAAAGAAAACCGTATCGGTCTCGCCGAGACCGATACGGGGTTTCTTTTCACACTATGTATTTTTCCGTATCAGGTCACTAACTAACTGTGTAACGAATTTATCACGTCGAAGACCTCTAACTGTATATGTGGAGGTAACTTAGGTAGCAGGGGACAGTTTCGCACTATAGGCCCGGTCAACTTTTTCAAAAAATGGAAATACCCCATATTTGAAGTGATATTACATGTGTAAAAATGTATATAATAATTTTAGGATGCATGTCAAATGTAGCTGAGTGCTTAATAAAAATGTTGATATACAACATGTAGGTGTCACCATGATTCCTAGCATATAGATGGGTGCAAATACGAAACTAAGACACGTGGTCAGTTGCTGAAGAAATTCCGGTGAAAACATGCAGGGTCCCAATCTCTACCCAGAGTTATTGTTCCTTACACTCACTTGCACCTCTGTCAACGTCTCAAGGATTTTACAAGATTTTTGTAAAATGGCACGTATGCTCAAATAAAGTATGGTTTTGACTTCAGTTACAAAAATATACGTAAATAAATAAATATTGAGCAGATGTCAAGTTGTTTTGTGACACAAGAAGCATTGATTTGGGTTGAAACGTAGATATTGCGTAGTTCTATTGCACCAGGCCTATACATAGGATGTAGGTACATGAAGAATAAATAGTAATGAAAAAAAATATACAAATAGTTGCTTGTCCTACATTTTCCCGATATTTTATAAAATAGTTCTTAGTTTTATTAGCCGTAAAAAAAAAAAGTGGATTTACATGTGGAATAACATTGCTTATTTTGAGAGGTTAACAGAGGTGTAAGTGAGAGCAAGGAACGACAACTCTGGGTAGAGATTGGCAGGGTCCAGCAAAAGGTCTGTAGCTGTGAGGGAAGATGGATGGCCCCATATGAAAGGTAGATTTTTTAGAAGGGCAGATGGGGTTCTTGATTGTGCACAGTGTCTAAATCCCCATGTTTGGTACTGTGATGGTACGGGGGTGGTGCGGATTAGCCCAAATGAGAGAAAAGCAAAGCAAAAAAGGGGAACCTGCTCAGAGCATGTTTTGTGCACCAGCACTAGTATTTATAGATTACATGTAATTTAGGGTCATAATTTATTAACTACACTAATATGAAATACAAGTATGGACATAAAAGGGAAATATGATTTTTCATTAGTCTGACATAATCTGACTTTGATGTATACCCCCTATCCACATGTTTCAGAACCAAAGAAACTGTCCCCTGCCACCTTGGTCAAATGTTTTTCCTTTTGTTTAAGAATAAATGGCAAGTCGAACCCGACAATAAATTATTCGCTCAATACGGATTTTTAGCCGAGTTGCAACGAAGTTGAACTCGGCTATTGGTTTGGTGATGCGGGCGGATGGGCGGGCGTCAACAATTGGTTTCTGGATGATAACTCAAAAAGTTTACAATCTAATCAAATGAAACTTTGATATATTGTTGGGTACCAGGTAAGAAAGACCCCTATTAATTTTGGAGAAAAATGGTCAAAGGTCAAGGTCACAGTGACCGAAAATAGAATGAAAATTTCAGAAAAATTTGGTTTCCGGATGATAACTCAGAAAGTTTAAATCCGAATCAAATGATACTTAAAGATGTTGTTATGTACCAGGTAAGGAAGACTCCTATTGATTTTGGAGAAAAAAGGTCAAAGGTCAAGGTCACAGTGACCGAAAATAGATTGAAAACTTCAGACAAATATGGTTTCTGGACAGTAACTCGAAAAGTTTAAAACTGAATCAAATGAAACTTTGTTATATTGTTGGATAGCAGGTTAGGAAGACTTTGATTTTGGAGAAAAAAGGTCAAGGTCACAGTCCTAAAAAAGATTGAAAATTTTAGAAATATCTGGATCTGCATGATAACTCTAAAAGTTTAAATCCGAATATTCACAATTATAACTATGCCACATCATTCCTGACTTTACAATGTATCCCATGCAACTCGGCTCATGCACCCCTGGGTGCATATATTGATTTTTCTCGCATAATACGTGTTTTTTTTTCACGGCGTCATGTGACCAAGATCTGACCAATTAGATTTCAACAATTTTGTCTGAGGTGTGATAAGAGAAAAATGCTATCGTTTCAGGAAATTTAGTTAACTGACATGCTATTGTCCTCATGTAGTGTAGATTTATTTTTTTTTTTTATTTCATGACCCTAGAGCCCGAGGAGGTCCACAATAGGTGTGTAAAGAGTTACACCTTTAATGTTTCAGAATTCAGACATATCAGATTAGTAAGATGAGTCAAGTGAGCGCTGGGTCCGTAAGTCTCTTGTTGAAAAATATATATAGATTAGTTTTTCAATGCCAACTATTTAAAGCTTATAATGTAGTTATGTAATCAAATGTATGCATGGGGAAGAAATATGATACCTACTGTGTATTCTAAATTCCATTTGAAAATAATTCCAATTTTCATATTACTAGATATCTTTAAAAAAAATGATTAATTTTACTTGATTTTCCATGCTAAAGGCATCTTCACTAAACCCTCCTCTCTCTAATTTTTCTTTGGCTACAGAGTATTCGATTGGTGTACATATTACAGTAGCTACAGAATATTTGATTGGTTTACATATTACAGTAGCTACAGAATATTTGATTGGTTTACATATTACAGTAGCTACAGAGTATTCGATTGGTTTACATATTACAGCAGCTACAGAATATTCGATTGGTTTACATATTACAGCAGCTACAGAATATTTGTTTAGTTTACATATTACAGTAGCTACAGAATATTTGTTTGGTTTACAGTAGCTGAAATATGATCGTTATTTAAGATATGATATTTTTATCATATCAATAATTTATCAGCATGACTAAATTCTTATCAGTGCGTTATCTATCAAATTCAAGTTAATCTTAGTAGGGAAACCCCCCACGGTGATCAGCAATTTTACAAGAATAAAACTATTGGCTGTAAAAGGAGACAATCTGCACAGTATCATACGAAGTCATTCGGTATTTATAGATATAAAGATGTTACGTTGAAAATAATCACGTTTATGCAATTGAAAGGGTGTAGTAACTTCCTATAACATACATATAATCATATTTACACCACTGTTAATCTTGTCCAAGAACCTAGTCAAGTGAAATCAAGCTAATCTCATATCTGCACTGGATTCCTGAAATGAAAGTAAAGTTTTTTTCCTCGAGATTCAAAAAGTACAAATGTCGTGTTTTTTTTTCTTAGCTGTCCAGATGAGATAGATAGTCAAACGGTACAGTTTAATCGGCGGGTTTGATAAAAATCAGTTTGAAAGTATCTGTCAGGAAATGCACTGTTACATTATCACAACACTTGAAAATGTGGTCCCATAGCTATGAGTGGACTCGGACCCCTGACATAAATGGTGAGGTGATTTAGCCCCATTTTATGGGTGTACTAGATTTCATTTATGCTTTTGGGAATTATTTGTTCACCTTCTGTTTCCCTCCTGATAGAAAGCTGTCAACCAATTGCCATTGATCGTTCAATTCTAAACCAAATTTTAGGTATTACTTTTATTCACTTAGTATCTTCCAATAACAAATTACCACTTTGATTTGACGAGTGCGTTGTACAGTTGATTCGATTTCCTAGGCTCCTTATTCTCTGTTGTTGTCGAGTTTTTTTTAGTTGTTCCACACATGTAGTTTAACCATTACATTTATAAAAATCGCTTCACAGATATTTCATGGGAAAGGGCTTCCATTTAATAATCTAGACAATATTTTATTGTAAGTGTTCTGGTTTGTCAGGTCTCGCTCTGACTTCCCTCTGCTTCACCATGTAACACATTCCCGTTCGTGTGTCCGCTGTGTACAGTTATGGATTGAAATGAGCTTTCCATTGCGTCTATACTGTAAAGGGAATGTACTGACCAGGACGAGCCTCTTTGGTAGCTTTAAAAGAAAATAAACAATTACAGAAAACTCTCCTTTGGAGTCTTTAAATATTGCAATATTTGCAGTTTTAAACATTTCACAAATAGTCATTTTTGCTTACGATTTCCTCAATTCTCCTGGTAAGATATTAGCAAATGCTGGATATATTTCAGATCATATTTAAGAACTTTAAATTGCTTTTCGTAGAAATGTCTGTTACGTATTTAAACAGTGAAAAGTAGAATTTAATTTGTTATCTAGAAATTAAGGTATTTTACCTGGAATTACGTGAGTTGAATTTTAAAACTCCCCAAAATTTTCTCCTGAACTGTTGATTGGATAAGTTGTAAATAATGAAGTTCATAGCATAATTTGAAAATTGTAACAAATAAAAAATGGTCCGGATGAGATGTAGAACCGCCTCAGTATATTTGCTTTTCGGACGTTTGTCATAAGAGTCTACTATATAGTAAATAGATATCGGAGCAGTAGTAATAAGAAAATAGACACTTGTAACTAAAAGCATTGTTGTCAATCTCCTGTCGAATCTGTTCATACGATAATTAGTTGTTGAATTCTGGACGGTGTTTCTTCGAAATTGACGAGACCGTCTAAGGACGTGAATCATGACGGCGTTCATTGAAATCATGAGTAAAAACGGGAGAATAGAAACAAAGGTGAGATCAATCCAAACAAAGACGTATTCATCATAATTGAAGTACCGCGTGTTTAAAGACGTACAGTCAGTCTCATTTCCAGTATAGGTTATTCCATTCGTAATTAAAAGATGCATGTCTACACCACCCAATATTACCACGACTAGTATTATAAGACAGACACATTTACGTATTGAAATGAATCTCATATACTTGAGTGGAAACTTGGTTTTTAGGAACCTTTCGAACACAACACAAACGAGAACCCACGAAGAACACTGCATTGACCAATATATGACAAAGAGACTGATTTTACAGCCAGCTGGTCCTGTTAGTCGCAGATTGTAATCAAACGTATTCTTCACCCAGTATTGACTTAGACCAACACTTAAAACCGTCATGTCAAGTAGAGCTAAGGTAAATAGAAAAATATAAGGAGGCTTCTGTTGGAAATTCATTTTCTTTAAGGCTATGATAATCAGCGTGTTTCCTGTCATTCCAATTATGAACAGAACGGGAGAGATAATTTTCCATATGTTGTTTGCTTTTTCGTTCAGATCCTCGTATGTATTCAAATCAACCGTAGTATTAGTCACGTCTTGGATCGTAGAATCCATTGTGTGGTTGTTATCCGTTACATTCTCCATTTCAAAAATGTTCCAAAACGGAAGTGATTTCCCATAAATTGTGAATCAAAACATGGACGGTTATCCCTGAAAAACGGCAACAATTATTAACGTCACAACTCATGGAGCAGATTCACTATAATAAGGTGTAATTTCCTATCAGGAAACAGGGTGCATGCTGGGTCGCTTGTCTATTTGTCAATGTAGCGCTGCACGATAGGATCACAAACAAACGCTGATCATCAAATATTTCAAATGATCGGCAGGCGATTATTTGGCTACTGTTATCTAAGTCGTATTTACACGGTGCTTCTAATTAAACTTATAATTAGACTTCAAACAGATGTACATTCTATCGTTATATAAAAAAATTATATTTACACGTAAACAAAAAATATACAGGTATATATATATATATATATATATATATATATATATATATATATACTGTGATTTAATTTTAAAACCATTTGGATATATATATATATATATATATATATATAAATAATAATAATAAAAGTCAAGAAACACAAAACTCGAATAACATTTATAACAGTGAAATGTTATTCGAGTTTTGTGTTTTGTATCAAATACCGAATTCTTTATTTACAATATATATATATATATATATATAAAGCACTAAATAATCACAACTAGGTACTGAAAATTGTCGCCCCAGCCCGGGGTCGAACCAGCGACGTACGGCACCCACCGCCTAGCAAGATTGTCAAACCAGTGCGTAAGTCCACTCGGCCACAACGACTTCCCTAAGAAAGGAAGCTTTGTTATGCTCCTAAAGCGCTACTTATACACACTGTTGCAATCCCACACAGTCGCTGTGTCATTCAGAGTATCGTTTAGATCCTAGGGGTAAACATAAGGTTGGGTGTTATAATTGTTTGTTTGTGCTTTATATTAAATATTCTATACAATTGCATCGAGAGATCCACTCTCCTTATAAAATATCTTAAACACTGAATGACACAGCGACTGTGTGGGATTGCATCAGTGTGTATAAGTAGCGCTTTAGGAGCATAACAAAGCTTCCTTTCTTAGGGAAGTCGTTGTGGCCGAGTGGACTTACGCACTGGTTTGACAATCTTGCTAGGCGGTGGGTGCCGTACGTCGCTGGTTCGACCCCGGGCTGGGGCGAAAATTTTCAGTACCTAGTTGTGATTATTTAGTGCTTTATATATATATATATATATATATTCTTTCTGTTAAATCGCTATCTATGCTGAATACATGTATGAAAAAGTGAAGTGAAACTGTGATCGATCTCATAATTACTATTTAAAAACAAGGAGCCCTGGACACACCAGTGGTGAGATCTGGTTCCTAGGAGGAGTAAGTACCCCCTATTGACCGGTCACAGTCGCCATGTATGTACATGTATGTATATCTAAACTATTTTTTAAATGTATGCATATTGTAAAAATAGAAATATCAAAATGATGATAACGTTCAGCCACTGTCAGTGACTGTGACTGAGTATTGGTTTTGATCAAAAGAGGAATTTCCAATCGAGTTACTTCCCTTCAGAGGTCACAGAGTAAAATCAACTCTTGCCTTCTTTAACTAGACCATTATCTACCTCACTTTCTCTGCAAGTGAAATTAGTGACCTTCAAAGTAAACTATTATTCACTTAAAATTCAATGTTCCGAAATCTTATCAGTATTTAAAAAATGAAATAAAGAGCTTTGTTGCGATTGTACATCACTCTTCACCAAGGTTTTCCCAGTCGTTCTTTCAATAATTTAAATTGCATGCAGATCTGGAAAATGAAGAATGAATCTCTATCACTTGTGAAAGTAGTATCATATTAAAACACACTTCTCAGATTTAAATCTTATTATATTCAGCACTAAAGAAATCAAATTAACGCGTGTCAACCGAAACGTGACTTGAACTGTTCTTTATTAAAAGGGACATGATTACGTGAAGGAACCCGAAACAATACAATAATGGTACTTGAAAATCCAAGGTCGAAACTCAAGGCCGAAACAATACAATAAAGCTACAACTAGAAAATAAATTCAAGGCTGAAATGAAGTAAGATCGAATAATACGCATAATTAGCAATGAACAAATTAAATCAAAGCGAGTCAACCAAAGGAAACGAACCAAGCAATACAAATACACGCATACAAAAACATAAGTAATAAAGAAATAGGAGGGGGAGTAAAAAAAAATGAAGCAGACAAGAAAATCGTTATGCAGGTGGATCAATATGATGAAGTGAGTCATAATGATAGGACTGGATTCCAACAACACCCTATACACTTACAAGTGTCGGATCCAAGGTCAAATGCAAAATTTATATAAAGCACTAAATGGCCATCGACATGAAGAAAGAGACAAATCCAAGGGACGGCATGCCTCTGCCTCCGGAAAACCGATAACAAAGTTTTACATGAAAGAGTGAAGGTCACTTTTTGGTTGACTCGTTTTACTTTGATTTATATAGTACTAAATGAAAGGTGGACACAACGAACAGCGATCTATCTCATAACTCCCACAAGCAATACAAAATAGAGAGTTTGGCAAACACGGGCCCCTGGATATACCAGAGGTGGGATCAGGTGCCTAGAAGGAGTAGCATTCCTGTCGACCGATCACATCCTCCGCCATGAGCCCTATATCTTTATCAGGTAATCGAAGTTATCCGTAGTCAAAATCAGTGGTCAAGAACGGCCTAACAATCGGTTTCAAACACGTCAGACAGCATTTCACCTAATGATAGGTTGTATTGGCAATCTAGATCATTATAACTACCATAGAATTGTTGACTTTAAACGAGACTGTTGCAACCCCCTGTGACATTATAACATTAACAACTTATTTGTCAATAGCCTGCCTCGATTCACAATCTGATCATACGCAGAACAAGCTCTTGCGTATCGAATCAGTTGAGATTTAAAACACCATATGCAGATGATAATGGAATGTTGCTACATAAATATGGGAAGTTGACGGTGGAGATTCTAAAATCATCCTGTTTGTCATAAAGCGAAGTCGTTAGTTTGCCGTTAATATCTACTTTCAATAAAATATCTAAGTACGAAGCATATGTGGAGAACTTCGTGGTGTCTATTATCTCGAGTTCACAGAGATATATCAAATCGACATAGGAATGAAAACGATTATTGTCAATAGATAAAACTTCGTCGATATATCTAAGTGTGAAGTTGAAGGCCACAGTAAGATATTTCTTCTTCTCATGTAGAAGCTTTAGAATATAATATAATTAAACGTACGGCTTATCTTTCACTGTAAGGCACGGACCCATCAAGTGCTTGTACCCGCAAATAAAAATTGGGATACAGTAATAATGAAGAATATTGTGCACATCTGTCCTTTCTATAAGGGTGTACAATTTTTGTAATTCTAATTGCAAATGTAAATAATCAATGATTGTTTTATGATGTAACACATTTTTAAATATTATTGTATAATCCTTTAGGTATTATACCATTGTTTCAATATGCATTACTTTTGTCTGCTTGTACTTTTAGGTTCTTTTATTCCCTGCCTTTATTTACCAAATAAACGACCATTTCTATTCCCCTAATGAGTGTTACGTTGTCTTTCTTGTATTAGACCCTCCACCTCCACTCCAATCACAACATAAAAAATAACGACATTTTGGCTTGTGTCCATTTTTGGCCTCTTTTGCACCACCTGTTTCCAATAAAGATTCATATTGTAAGTTATCGCATTTGCGTTTTGTAACAATATTATGGCTGGGAGAACATTGTTGTTTATGACACTTTAATATTTCGCATTTCTAGTCAATGCGGGTGTGTCTCCTAGCTAATTTGTTTCTGTATTTATTTTTAAGACTCGCATGTTTTCGTCATTTTAGATAAATGACAAGCTTTTAAACCTTAACATGTTTTCTTTTATGATTACATGAAAACACACTAATCTACAATGCTGGTTTGGATTAATAATAGCACGGTTTTAACATAATAATATTATATCTAATCAGGTATCCATAGAAAGCTCTTCCTCAGCACCAAGGTACATGTAAGTAAATGTTGATCTGGGGTTACCGGTATTTGGGAAACGGAGAGAACGGTCACGAGTTCCTTATTGGATGAAAGAAAGAAACATTATAAGCTGATTCTTGGTCTAAATGTTGCTTAAAGACAGACAATGTGCCAAAAATATTTAATCGGGCTTACTTGCAATTGGCAGAGACAGTAACTTTATAATGGAGAGAGAAAAGTTCATGCACCAGACAGGATATCACTTCCAGTAAAGTCTTAAGAAAATATAATAATTTCTTAAGATGCGTATCGATTTATCACAAGCAAATAATGACCGAGCTATCATTTTTCATTATTGTAAGTGTGCCTCTCCAAACCTGAATTATTGGTTGTCTGGCATGTGACAGTTTGAATACCGAATTGCAAATAAGGAAGTTTGAGAATTTAAAAAATAGAAATGACAATGACAGGGTGTCTTGGGGAGCGTTGGTTACCCAACACGTCCTTTACATTTACACCTTTTATTGTTCTTGAATAATTTACAATTTTGCACCCTGAGAACATCAATAAATACCTCTTTTCCCATAGTCTAACAACTTTAATCTGTTTAAATTGAGCCCCGTTATCACAAAATCTATCTAAACTGTCAGTACTATCTTATTAAAATTTTAGACTATGTCATGTCTGCATAAATGAACAGCAAATAACTTGTTGAAATTTTTATCAACATTTTGAGATACGAAAGTTCACAATCAGCTGAAACGTTAATTTCCTTGTTTAAAACTCTCCTTATCAATATCTTTCAAAATACTTGCATATAGTTTATAATATTACTGCTTAACGTCACAGCAGTATTTTCCTGCAAGTTTTCATGCATGATCCATCAAATTCCTTTTTGTAAAACACACAATGTATTGTTATTGATGAAAATTTACGTATTTCTTTCTTATCTTACTCCTTTTCTATGTAAGATTTTAATATACTGCACAGAAGTATCTCTGGAAGTTAAAGTGATATCTCTATTACATTTTCTGAAGGAGATACCTCTAACTTTAAAAGATATCTCTTTAACTTTGAGAGATATCTCGTAAAGTTAGAGAGACATCTCTTTAAGTTAAAGATATATCTAAGAGATATCTCTTTACCGATGCAAAAGAGATTTATCTTAAAGTTAGAGATATCTTTTTCAGAAAATGTAATAGAGATATCTCTTTAAGTTAAAGACATGACCTTAATGAATTGACTACAACGGTTACTCCCGTGTATGACTTTCGCCTTTTGTATGACGTATTAGGGGTGCACATGATCTAAAAAGCTGAATATGTAGAGGAGGTTCTCTCTACCGTGTTGAACAGTAGATCTAGTATATGTGTTGTACAAAGTAAATAAATGATAATATATATGTATCAGACGTTTGTATTTTTCATTCATATATACATGTGTCACATATGTGCACATCGAAAGCCGAAAATACCTGCATCTCTTCAATTCCAACTTCTGCGATGAAACACAATTTTGGCGCGCTTCCCCTTTGGAGGGCATTCCGTGAGCTTTAATATGAATAATTTTTAAAAATCAAATCAGACATCTCTTTCAATACGCAACTTCCGAGATATCAGCTCTTCTGTGATAAAGGTATGTTCAGTGTTCTGTTGAATGCTTGGGTGGGTACAAGACGTATACATATACTATAGACTAGCTATGTAAATACGGATGAAAGTAATGAAAGTATATATTTTGTTGATATCAGCCGTTGGTATACATTAAACAGACCATATGGAGAATATTTGATTGAATTAGGCCATTAAATTAAATATGAAATTATTTTTTATTTCCTCTTCTGCACGAGTGATATTTTAAAGAAAGAAAAATGGTGATTATCGATTTTTGTTTGAACTATTTTATTATTAGATACTAATAAACTTATTAATATTGTGTGTCCCTGCAGTTAGGGTGGTTGCATGATGTCTGATAATCGGCCTTTAGGCAATATATGAAGGCAGCGATAAGCATTTGTACCCACCGCGTGTGGACGATAGTATGTTTTGTGTCTCACTGTTCGTAAGAGTTCTACAAAGGGAAAGAACTATTGGGCAACTCGAAAATTGCGTATTAGAGAGATATCTCTCTTGAATTCGGAAAGAGATATCGTTTCTGTTTTAAGAGATATCTTTCATTCAAAATCTTGTAAAGATATCTCTTAAAGTGAAAGAGATATCTCTTTAACTTAAAGAGAGATCTCTTTATCTTAAAGAGATATCTTTCTAAGTGAAAGATATTTCTCTCAGTCAAAGAGATATCTCTCTAAGTGAAGGAGGTATCTCTCAAACTAAGAGAGTTTAAAGAGATATCTCTTATTTTAAAGAGATATCTCTTAAATTTAATAGATATCTCTCAAAGTTGAGAAACATCTCTTAACCTTAAGAGATATCTCTTTAAAGTAAGAGATATATCTCTAGATTAGAGAGATATCTCTCAAAGTTAAAGAGATAGCTCTTTTTCGAATAAATAGTAAAAAGACTTGCCATATGATTGCAGTCTTATTCATATACCTGGTAAACCCACTCCTCAGGAATTTAGAGAATACACGTGCTCGATATGTTATAAAGTACAGGTTATCATCGCACTCTTTAAAATAGCAGTTGAGTCAGGTAGATATGAAAGTACTACAGGAAATGAACGAATACATAATTCATACAACTTCAGATATATTAGGGTTTTTCCCTGTGTTTAAATACTCTGTTTATAGTATGTAAAGGTCCAAGTACATAAAAGTGTCATTACACGAGCTAGGAGACCATCTGCATTTAAACTAGTTCAACTGTACATGTATAGCTTAAACAATGTTCCGGAGTTTTGCGACCCTAGAAACTACTTATACATGTATAAAGCAAACAAGATGTATCTCCTAATTGTCATGTAGTCCATTTCTGCCATCTTTTTTTTCAACATTATGCATTGTATATTGTCCATCACCTAATTTGTATACTCTCTGACGTGTTTCATACTATTACTTATTAGGTTTGTCACTGACTATCTACTGAATGTCGGGATTTAAAAGTCCATTATGATAGAAGGCGAAGCCTCGCTTCGCCTCGCCTTTTATGGTCTTTAACAACCCGACAGTTTTTTGTAGACAGTAACAAACCTTGTAATTTTTTAAAGACAAAATGTGTTATATGTAAAACATGTATAAGAAAGAAGTACAATTAAACAGACGGTACGCCATGTTCGCGTCTAAATGCTACTCACCGTCTAAAGAAATTTAGACAACAATCACGTGACGCGTTTTATCCAATGACGGCGTCATTCTACGTCGTTCGAGGCAAAACAACGTTATGCCGTTTTTAACATACTGTTGACGTCGGATTACTCGATTATCTTGATTATAGGGCTCATGGCAGGTGTGACCGGACAACGGAATGCTTACTCCTCCTTGACGCCTGATTCCCTCTCTGGTATGCCCAGGGGTCCATGTTTGCCCTTCTCTTAATTTTGTATTCTTTGTGGGAATTATGAGATTGATCGCTGTTCGTTATATTCGCCTTTCATTTAATATGCCAGTCAATGGGACGAATGAATGAGTTACCGTACCTACAATGGACTCCAAAACTTCACTTAAACTCTTACAACCATTGATACATTGCTGTATCCAGTAAATATTTTACCAAGCCCCTATCTTTGCTCCTCACGAAAATATTAACTACTGTGAAGGAGAAACTTGAAACGTATTGTACCACAATATATGCCAGGAGTTATGACACGCCGCTTTTACATTTATTCCTCAGTCTTTAAATATATCTCATAAATTTTATAAGATATCTCATAAAAGTTATAAGATATTTTCAAAAGTTTATGAGATATCTTGTATTCTTTATAAGATACACGTATCTTATAAAAGATACGAGATATCTTACATTTTTTTCTTTGTAAGATATCTTATAAAACATATCAGACACCTTATATGTTTTATAAGATATCCCATAAACTTTATAAGACACCTTGTATATTTTATGAGATATATCATATATGAATTTTTATGAGATATCTTATAAAACATATAAGATATGTTTTATAAGATAACTTATAAAAATTGTAAGATGTATTATAAAAGTTATAAGATATCTTATAGGAGAAAGTTCATAAGATATCTCATATATTTTATAAGATATCTCATAAACATTATGAGATCTCTTGTTTAATATACAATATATCTTATGAAGTTTATGAGATATGTTATATAGTTTATGAGATTTCTAATAAACTGTAAATTATATGAGATATCTTATAAAATAAATGAGACATCTTATAAAATTTCTTTTATAAGATCTCTTATAAAAGTTATAAGATATCTTATAAAGTTTATGAGATATCTTAAAAAGAGTATGGGATATCTTATAAATATTCATTTATGAGATATTTTTTAGAATATATGAGATATCTTATAAAGTTTATGAAATTTCTAATAAAACATATAAGATATCTTATATGTTTTATGATATATCTTATAAAACAAATTTATAAGATATCCTCTATTTTGCAAAAGATATTTCATAAACTTTATAAGATATCTTGTTTGATATATAAGATATCTTATAAAGTTTATGAGACATCTTATATAGTTTATAAGATATATAATATATTTCATGAAATATCTTATAAACTGTAAATCATATGAAATCTATTATAGAATTTATAAGATATCTTATCAAATATAGAAGATATCTCATAAAACATATAATATCTTTAAACTATAGAAATATAAATATGGCGTGTGGATTTTTAGTAAATTTGAAATCACAAAACTTTTCTCATATCAACAACATCAAAACGTATGAGTTTTCAAAACTTTACACGACCACCTCTCATGATATATTAAAGACTATACTTTTTGACATTATAGACAGTTGCTTCTTCAATAAAAATGAAAAAATGGAATATTCATATGTTGTGATCAGTCATTCAAAAAACTACTCTGGTTCTACGCACAAGCATACTGAAGTTGGCATTAAAAAGATGCTGGAGTTCCTCATTGGCAATGTCTTTGTAGTCTTTGGTGAACAGGTCTTCCAACAGTCTATTGGAATTCCCATAAGCACTAGAATTGTGCTTCTTTATTGGCTGACCTGTTTTTGTATTCCTTTGAGGCAGAATTTATTCAAAAGCTTCTACAGGAGAAAAAAAAATATCTTTCTATGGCCTTAACATTTTCATTCATATGTCGATTCGATATATCCCAGTGAACTCGAAATAAAAGACACCACAAAGTTTTCTACATCTGCTTCATACTTAGATATTTTATTGAAAGTAGACATTAACACTTCCCATATTTATGTAGCAATATTCCATTATCACCTGCATATGGTGTTAATTCAATACACAAGAGTTTGTTCTGCATATGATCAGTTATTCTAAATCGAGGCAGGCTACTGAGAAATAAGTTGAAATTACAAGGGTGTCAACAGTCTCGTTAAAGTCAGTATTTTGCAAAATGCATGGTCATTATAAGGATAAAATTTACCAAACCAATACTACCTATCATTGGGTCAAATGCTATCTGTCGTGTTTCATACCACTGATTTCGACTATGAATTACTCCGTTTCCCTGATCAAGATATTAGGGTCAAGGAGGGTGTGACCGATCGACAGGGAATGTTTATTCCTCCTAGGCACATGATCTCACTTCCGGTATGTCCAGGGGTCCATGTTTGCCCAACTCTTAAATTTGTCTTCTTTATAGGAGTAATGAGATTAATCACTGTTCGTTATCTTCACCTTTTCAAACATTAGTATCAAAATCCATATTTACCAAGAGACACAAGATAGAGATTTTTTTTTTTTTTTTTTTTTGATTTGTAGAAAAGTAAATACATGTATCACAATATCTATTACATAATATGCACATATTTCATCTCTTTCAAACATTGTCTTTAATCAAATAGGTTTCCGACGATTTAGCAAATAAAAAATCAAATTGCATCTCCAGGCCCAGTCGAAAGTCAATATTTGAACATGCTCACCAAGTTAAAAAAAAATACAGGTTAGGCCACACCAATTTGTAAAATAGTTCTTCGGATTTTCAAACAAAAAAAGTGAGGCGAGAGGGCGAAATTATTTTACAAATATTATTTTTAATTTTGGAGATAAAAATTATGAGGCGAGCGAATACAAGAAATATAAATATTTTTAATTTAATTAAGTGTGATTTTAAAAAGCGGGCGCCTAAAAATAAAGATCTAAAATCATCAGATATCATTTGTTTATCACATAAACTTAATATTTTAACTGATAAGGTCTTTTTGAAGAATTTTATTTAAGTTTCATTTCTACAAACTTTCGATTCAGAGATATGCATATTGCTAGGGACACATCCAGTTTTGACATTCATTGCAAATGCAATATCCATTGCATCGCTTTGAGCATTTTCTTGAATTTTGATATGACATCACCAAACCTTTTGTGAATTTGTCATTAACTGTCGGTCCGGTTTAAAATAGTCATCGATCAGTACCCCTTGCTTGTTGTAAGAGGCGAATAAATGGGGCGGTCCTTCAGATAGGACTGCAAAAACTGAGATCCTTGTCACAGCAGGTTTGGCACGATAAAGATCCCTCAGTGCCATAAGCGCTGAACATAGGCCTAAATTTTGCAGCCCTTCACCGGCAATGGTAATGTCTTCATGTGAGTGAAATATTCTCAAGAGAGACTTCAGTCAATATATAGGCTAATCAAACAATCAATCATACGCTATCAATGTTCTCTAAATAGTGGCATCGAATAGTGCTTCAAAAGTTTCATCGGCTTCCGGTTCGATTCCAGCATAAGGAACAACTTCCAATCCAGTGTTATGAAGTATCGTACATATTAAGATAGACATCATGAATAACTTAACCGTATTACACAGGAAATTTCTCGAGAGCCCGCGCTTCTGTCATTTGTCAGCATATACATCAAGGTTATTTGTGCGCTTGTTGTAAAAACTAAAAAAAAAATATTTACGGATATTTTTGAACACGCGGGCGGATATTATTTTTTGATAATATTATAATTTGGATTTGTTACAAATAGAAGCGGCGAATCCGACGAACTAGATTACAAATTGGCATGGCCTTAGTATCATTAAAAAATTTAATAAAGAATTTATGATATTTGTCTTTAGTCGAAACAACTGGAATTCATTGCACTTGCTCTAATACATGTACATATACACAAAAAAATTGTTTTGGGTATTTTAATTAGCCATCTGTTATTCATCACTTTATTCATATTCCGATTAATGCAAAACTCAATCCGATTTAAATCCGCCGAATTAGAATAAAAATAAAACGAGGACGAAAATTTCTCAATTTATACACAAATAATTGATGCTACGTGATTTTCAATTTTTAAAAATCATTGTAGTTATGGGGGTTTCGTTTTGTTGGAATGGGGGTGCATTCTTATGTATACTAAATATAATATCGAAATACATGTATTCCCTCTGCATTTAGTTCATTTTTATCAATGAAAAACATTTTAATGTACATGTATTTTAAAATTAGGAAAAATAAACCTTGTCGAAAATATCTTCAGAAAAAGAAATTTTTCCATCAAAAATGTTGTATCACAATGCATTCTGGGCATATAATTTTAAATGTATTTTAAGCGTTTGATTTAAAAGGAGTTCAAGTGGACTACAGATATTAAGCAAACCTCAAAAACACTAGATTGAAGACAGACACGATGTCTAGCACATGTGAAGTAGTGCAGGTATGATGTAATAAATAACAAATAATCACAAATACTACAAATTTAAAAGACAACACGACTCTTAAATAACATTCTAACAGAGATCATCAATGAGACATGTCCGCCATGCAGAAAGTGACTAGATTTACCAATCTTACAACAATGTAGTAATTGTAGTATATCACCAGCAAAAAAATCCAACTGTTCTAAAGTTAGGATTTGTCGCATCTCATTCTTCTGAAGACATAACAGAACTTTAGTGGTATCCTACGAAACAATGCGTTCAATCAATGTCCAAAACACGACATCAAACACATTTGTCCTGGAAAAGATGAGTCCAAGTTTCCATTTCATTCCCCTGAAGACATGTCATCCATTTCCTTGCTAGTCTCCGACACGACGGATATTTCTGTTGTTTGAACACTGTATACAAAGTCGTTCTTCGAGGATTTCCTTTGGTAAAAAAAAAAAGTAAACATAAATTTGTTGGACGGTGGAACAAGTTTGAAAACTAATATTTTGGAATTTTATCTTTTCAATACATGAACAGAAGTTTCGTTCAATCAATATACAATATATTTGAATTCATGTATACTCACCTTTTCTTTTCCGCTGTCCTGCATCTGATAACGAGCAAGAATTTTTTCCGAAATCTTTCATTGGTTAAATTATACAAAAAGAAATTGATGGTGTAATTTGTGAACTGGAAAATATAGGAAGTGGACCATACAACGTCCATTTTCGCACTTCCGAGATCGGTGAGGTTTTTCTGATAAGAATCCACAATAAAATAGATACTTATGGGCAGTGTAGCAACGAGGAAATATACACTAGTGCACAGCAACATTCTGGTTAATTTCACGTCGAATCGATTCAGTTTCTTGTTTGTCTGTCTATTCTTGACAGTACTTTTTCGGAAATGTCTAGACTGTCGGAAAACGCGGATTATGGTTATGTTCATCACGATCATGAGTAGAAAGGGCACCACCGAGAGGACGGAGAAGTCAATGTATGTAAAGACAAACTCTTCAAAGTTAAAGTATTTGTCTGTCAGTGAATTGCACTCTATCTCTGAACCATCCATAGTTAAGCCGTTTGTCCAGAAATAGTGCAAATCAACCCCTGCCAGAATTATCATCAGAAAAACAACTAAAACTGAACATCTCTTCACGGTGACTATCCGTGGATATCGGTATGGGAAATTAGTTTTTATGCAACGCTCCAAGACAATGCAGACTAGAATCCATGAAGATAGTTGCATGGACCAATAAATAAAAAACAAATTAAATTTGCAACCAAAATTTGTCAGCGCACGAATGTCTACTGAAAAGGTCTCTTTGATCCAGTACCTGCTAAGTCCAACACTAAGAACCAAGATATCACTCAAAGATAGAACAAACAGAAGAAACAATGGCGGCCTCTTGTGAAGCTTCATCTGCTTCAGAACGACGATTGTTAACGTATTACCGATCACACCGACTACGAACAGCACTGGTGAAAGCACAACCCAAAGGTATTGGGAAATGTCCTCCAGGAAATCCGTGTAGGGATCGGACCCCATTGAAATGTTCATAGACGATGTCATATTGGTAGAGGAATCAATTGGCCATTCAGTGGATGAATTTGAAAATAATTTCTGTCCAGAATCAGAATGAAACTGTGTCGTATTGTTAACAGGTGTCATTCTGTCGTGAAAGAGTCGGCCATGGTCAATGGAGAGTCCCTCGTACACCTTCCTCAGCATGTGGACAGATTGTCACACCAGGAAGATATAGCATACGCTCACTCATGGTGATCGTAATCTTATCGAATAACTTACCAGAAGTACTTCAAACGTTAGGCCTAGGCTGATTGACAGTTGCACTATCTTTTGTTAACTCCCACTTGAACTACTGAACATAATTCTATGCACCGCGTGCAGTCCATCTAAAAATCAACTCCTCTACTGAAGGTTTATCTCTGAAATAAATTCATCATGTGTTGTGAATCGGCTGAAAAACAGTCTTGCAACAGGTACGACAAATTTGAAGATCTGCGTACATTTTATAGTATTCCTTATTAGATTAACCTTGATCTCAGCGTGTTTTACCCAGTAATGCTCTGCGATAATGTATCAAAACATATCTGTGATCCCTGATACAACAAATGATCTTCTTTTAATGAGCAAAAACCTAAGTTAATGCTGTCTAAGTTTTCTGAAAGTAAACAGTTTTTACCGCTTGATTTAAAAGATCAAATATGATGTAAAAAAATAATTAATACATGTGCCATTAAGATAAAAGGTTGGTTCATTAAACAAATACATATTACATAAGAATGTTGTGAGTAAGCAATAACTATGGCCCATAAACATAGCATCGGACTGTATTTGTCCTGTCTTCATCGGACTGTATTTGTCCTGTCTTCATCGGACTGTATTTGTCCTGTCTTCTTTGTAATGTTTTCCACTGATCATGATCATAGAAACGAAATGAAACCTTTTTAGAATGCTTCATCATCAGTGTGCAAAAGCCCGACTACTGATCATATCTATGTGTATGCAAGTGCGCTAAATTTATTTTCTGGAGTGCTATGAACTAATTTGAAACTTACTATATACTCATAAGTATATATTAGGAAACCCAATCGTTTGGCATTGTTAACTTACCTGCAACACTGCAAATCAACGTGCAGTAATCGAAAATTCGCATTGGCTAACATCTTAATTTTTTTTTCCTTTCTTATTCTTCATGGAAATGAAATTAAATTCATATTATAAATATATATCGGTACTTTGAAAGTATTCATATTAATATGAATAAAACCAGCCAGTTATTTAAAGATTAAATTCCTATGAATTATTTTTAGTCAAATAATTATGAAATTATTTGAATATTTTTTCCCCATAGTTTTGCAACCAATACCACATGCAGTAATTGATATAGGGTCTAAAAACATCAAATTTGTGTTGATAAATTGTTGAATTATGAGCTATTGCGATATAAGACTGTTGTCATTTTTGGGTTGCAGGAATATATATGAATTATTTAGTCATTTTAATTTTTCAAGGTTCTTTGGGGAAATACTATCTAATCCAGTTGATTTCATGTCATTAATTATCAATAATTTTTAGTCGTTTAGACATTAATAAATTCAGATAGATACTCTGCAAACTTCTTTTCTGGTGGACCAGTTCCATTTGGTGTTATAGGTTTGTTTGATACCTCTGCAAAATATTCCTTCCATATGTTGACTTTTTCTATTAAAGGAATGTTTCTATCAATATGTTTTTAACAGTATAGACTGATGTGGAATTGAGGAACTCGTCCCAATATGTGTTTCACAACTCATTCTTACATTATAAAACCTTGATAATCTGCAAGCTCATTTTTATTATTTGACATTTGTGGTCATGCTATTTGAATTTAAAGTCCACATTACACTTATTACATAATGATAAATACAGAATAGTGATGAGATTTCATTGTTTATAGATAGCGAAGTGTTAATTTATTTTTTAAAGATTAAGTAAATACATGTACATACATGTACCAATGGTAGTTGCATTGTTTGTTGTAAGGCTTATGTTTACGAATTGCGGTTGCTTGGACCAGAAAGCGTATTGATGTAAAAATCACCGAAAGGGAATTTAAAAAAAACCTTCGTTTCAAGATGCTTCTGTAGAAGCTCCAGTATTCACCTTTTGATCGCTGTATATGACACCAACTAATAATGTATAGACTGTGTGTATCTCGCACCACAAGATTTCATTGTTTTTAGAATTTGGGTAATTTCTATATGTGATTTTTAAATGGTTTGAAATGTATAATGCAATACCTCCCTAACTTTTCCCCTAAAGGATTATTTTTTTTATATCCATCATTTGCAAAAACCTAGTGTCAAATAAGAAAAAAAAATTGTAATATCGCGTAATAATGATCTCATTATTACGAGATATTTTCTCGCTCTAACGACTTACTATCTCGTTACATATCGAGTAATCATCTCGTTCTAAATACTTGATTCACTCAAAATTTGTTATCTCGACTCAGTTATCTGAGGTCCACTTTATAAAGTGTCTTACGACTGAAGTTAGCAATTTATTTAATGCCCCACTTTTTTCAAATGCAATGTGAATATTGCTTTACATGTAAAAATACATGCAACACAAAATAAAGGCTCGCGTCCCCCCCCCCCCCCCCCCCCCCCCCCCCCCCCCCCCCCCTGATTCCACACGACTGAAAACTGAGGTCCCGTATTACGGTAGGTGTTGGTAAGAACCCTCTCTGCTGCTGCTTAAGAGCCTATTCTTTTTAGAGAAATGGATGTGGGCCATGTCTGTCCTCTAAAGAGAATGCAACATACGTAGGTGAAAATTTGTGACCCTTCACATGCAATACGCCCGTTTCGAGATAAGAGCTCTCCTGTGTAGGAGGTACATTTAGTAGAACTTAGAGTGCCTAGGGACAGAGTGAACCTACAGTCAGTGAGGGAAACGTTAAAATGTATTAAAAGCGGCTTCTATCTAAATAAGTAATTGTAGGAAATACAAAATACTATCGAAAGAAATGTTTTTCTAAAGTAGGAACATAAAAACAATACGATATTTGAAAGTAATATCCTAGATATAATACCAACGACCAACGAAATTACGTGATATAATAACAATTCCATGTATTTAATTACTCCCTGAATACTTATTACTTACTTAGTTTGTGTGTCAGTTGAATTCAGGTGATGAAACAGCGTATAGGAAGAATACTAAGTATACATTTACTTATGTAGTGATGAATATTCGTCCCACTCCCGCATGTAAACAAGTTGTTTCGCGCCTTACTATGTACGAGAGTTCTTCAAAGGGAAATAACTCGAACGTATCTCTGCATGAGTGAAAAATTCTTGAATAGGACGTAAAAGGATATCCACACAAAATAAACAATGCTATTGCATGCCTGCCTGCAAAGACATTGTAAATCGATTCTTTTTATTTTTCTTCTTGAAGTTACAACATATGAATTGTTTCTAACAACACTTGCAGATCCGAAAGACGTTATCATTCAGATGACATAGTATGTCATCTTATGTTCACATTGTTATAATGATTTATTCATTCTTCAGCTTCTGGTGGTATATGATATACGGTACCTTTTTATGTCATTGAATATCATAAACACAATTAAGGTATTCCATGTATAATGAAAGGATAATGAACAATTTTGAAGAATTTAGATCAACATAAAAGTTTATTGTTAAATAATGATGGAAGTGAAGCAGATGAAATTTACATGACTGGTAAATGATTAGAAGCTGACCTTTTTGCACTTAAGACTTTTTGGAAGAGTTGTCTGCCCTTTGTAAAAATAAGAAAAATCTAATTTTCTAAAAATGTATGTGGTCAATGATTAATTTTATTTCATATTTTCATAAAAAGAAAGTGTATGTAACTTTTTACCAAGAGATAATTATGAAAATATAATTTGTTTTTAAAATATTGTAATAAAACATGCTTTTCCCATATACTTCAATGTTAAATTCTAGGTGAAATAAATCAGGCAGTAAACAAAACTTTGAAAATTCCTATGGTGGATTATTTTTATTTGATGAACCCTTCAAAATGATACCATGATTACAAATATTCCACCATCCATTTATTAGATATGAAATATGGTCATTACACATTGAATACCTTAAGTCATATACGGTCTTTCCATCTTCAATGATGTAATAATTTGATATGCTAAGTTAAATAATACCATATCTTTACATGTATAGATATGTTATATTATATTTACATTTCCAATGTTTGTACCTTCGATATCTTTAACATATGAAATGATAGCCATTTCCTCATGAATGTGAACAATGTTCTTATGAATCTTGATAAATATACTTACAGCTAGTTTAACGGCTGGTAATATTCCAACAGAATCGAAGGTAAAATGTAAATATAAAAATCAAATTTCATTTTTGAAAATACATGAAATATTTGGCGTGAAATTTATTTCTTAGATACAAATAGATATTGGGCTCACGACGGGTGTGACCGGTCAACAGGGAACGTTTCTTCCTCCCAGACGCCCGATCCCATCTCTGGCGTGTCCAGGGGTCCGGATCCCACCTCTAGCGTGTCCAGGGGTCCGTCTTTGCCCTACTCTCAATTTTGTGTTTTCTTCATATAGGCTTAGAATTTATGAGATTCGTTATCTTAAAATTTTCAGTGTAATTAAACGAGATTTTCTCCCATTTAACGAGAAAATTAACTCGTAATTACGAAATCTTTCCTCATAATTCAGAGAAATTTATCTGTTGATTTCGAGATCTTTTCTCGTAATTGCACGGGGAAAAAAAGTTTCTTTGATACTATTCGGCTTTCGTACAAACGGAACTTTATGGAGACCAAACTACATGTGTAACATAAACGCAAATAAATGAGATATCATTAATTATTGGAAAATATCATTACTTCAGTTATTGCGCACAGTAATTCAATTGATGCGCACATCAAATCAATTGTTGTGGGCAATGATTGAATTGGTGCTCGCAACAATTGAAATATTGCGGGCAATAATTGAATTGATGCGCACATCAAATTGATTATTGCTTTCATCAATTGAAATTTATGCGCACATCAATTCAATTATTGCTCGCAGATCTTTGCAATGATTTTGTATAAGGAATTCATACAAGTGTTAATTCTTTTAAAGAAAGCAACAAGTGATTCAATTGTGTTTATGTTGAATTGAAGATATCTCTTATTGAATAAATGCTCTTTCTAAAAGCATTATTGTGTTCATCAATTGAATTAATGATATAATTTGATTGAAGAGGAATAATACTTGTATTACTGTGCGCATTAATTGAATTAATGCGCATATAATCAATTGAAGAGAACAATAATTCAATTATTACACGCATTAATTGAATTAATGCGCGCTTTAGTTGCATTATTGCTCTCTTCAATTACATAGCACGAATCATATCAATCATTGATATCACCAATTCAATTGTTGATATTATCAATACATTTGAAGAGAGCAACAATTTAATTAAAAACGCGCATCAATTCAACAGAATAATTAATGTTATTAACAATTCAATTAATGCGTGCTATGATTTAATTTGAAAATATCATTAATTATTTGAAGAGGTCTTTAATTGAATTGTTGCGTGCATCAAATGAATTGATGATATCCTCAAATAATCAAATACATGTATATATTCAATTATTTGAGATTATGTTAATTTGGCCATAGAACATGCAGTAGATTGAAAAAAGAAATGATTGACAGATAGTACGCAACATAAAGGTAGGTAATTGACATGTGCTTTTATGGTATGCACCATTGTCTTGGTTATCAAAACTCCGCAGGGAATTAGGTATTGAAATGTTTGCAATGGGGGGGGGGATTGTACATGGCGGAGGAGTTCCTGATTCTTGGAAACCAAAGGCAGTCTCCAGAAATGTTTCAATGGCGGAGGGGTGCTACAAAAGTTTGCACCTTTTCAGTCCAAAAAGGGAGTTTGAAGAGGCAAAAATAGAAAAAATGCCATTTTTGTTAAAAATGTTTAATTACCGTAAGGGGGCTACAACTTCCATAATCCCCTCTAGATCCGCCACTGAAAATTGATGTGAACAGTGTGATACAAATAAGCACTCGAGATAGGGGTGATTCAAAAAGATCTCCCCTGAAACAGACAAAGTGCTATGTAGATCCGGGGTGAGAAACCAAGAAAGTGAATTAAGTGACTGCAGACAGAAGAAATTGGAATGGTGGTCGTATTGTACATGTAGATCAAGAACATTAATTCTCTCAGTTTTTAAAAGAAAGGGATAGATATATATATGTATGAGAGAGAGAGAGAGAGAGAGAGAGAGAGAGAGAGAGAGAGAGATTACATGTAACCACTTATGATGAATACAATATAAATATATAAATGGTCTTATTGGGACTCTTATTCAGTTTGATTTTTGAAATGACCTCACAATACTTTGCCAAATGGTCTATCTACAGTACGTAACATGTTTGCACTATAAACATAAGATTCCTCCAACTGCTGGTTAATTTGTAGGTCTTTTCCCCCTGCTTTTGTTAATTAAAAAAAACTCCATAGTACATCAACATTTTATGAAATAAAAAAGTTAATTTAGAAAATGTCTTTGATCCTTTGCATTCTTGGTATAATGCTTTTACACATTAAATACAAATGGATTTCTTTTATGCATTCAAGTATGGTGTATTTTTTAAATGGACAAACTCTTGGAATAATGTGTTGCATAAGAAAACCAATCACTACTCATTACGCTCATTGCTTACCCACATTGTGAGAAAATGATTCATATATTGTGTCCCCTGGACTTTGGTCACATCAAGGTCCATTCAAAAGTTAAAATATAGGTACAACCTAATTGTATCCATTATCAAACACACGGTCAGAGTATTCAAGCAGGTTCATAACTATAACACTTGCTTAGTCATCTGAAGAATTTATTCAATTCAAACTTCAGCTCGCCGTAGCAGCCCACTATACATGATATTCAATTATCTTGATGATTTCACTTGAAACCTACGATTTACACGACTGATACTATGATAAGCTAATAATTTGACATCTCCAATCATACAACCTTTCATCATTCACGATCCCTGATTAACAACTAGGTGTACAAGTAATCAGTAACCTGTCCGTCATCTCCTAATGGGCGGTCCTTAATTAGAGCTACATGTAAATCAACTGTCGATGTAATAATTTTTTATTCTGCCCCAAGAGCAGAAAAAACATAAGACTCTGTCTACATGTAATTAATAATAAGAAATGCTTGCAAAACATATTCTCCCTTCCTCCACATTGCACTACATACTAAATGTCTACATGTATATGTGGTAAAATGCAGCGACCCCCCCCCCCCCCCCCAAAAAAAAGACTTATAATCTCGTTTTAAAGAAGGAAGGCAAAGAACTACTTGTAGAACAATACATGCTTTATTTTAGTCTCTTCTAATGATATATTGTTACTCATGTTGTACAGCTACAGGTAGTACAATATTATACAAATTATGCCAAAAAAAAGGTACTGAAAATGCAGGTAATGACCTTGGACATACTGACCTTCTCAATCTAATTAAAATAAGACTTCTTAGATCCGTGCTGTATACTCTACATTGTAGCAATTGTGAGCGTATCTTAGGATCTGATATTAATTAGATTGTGACCTTCTATGCAGTAAAGATAACCTCCTCTGCACATTGACGTGCATCAGTCTACATACTCTCGTTATGTAGAATGTAGGATACCGACCAACATGTGAAAAGTGATATACCCCACCCTCTATAGAAAGAGGCACAATTAATTTCCTTCACAAGTATTCATCAGTCTGTGAATATCAATATAAATTTTTCATATAAATGTGATTAATTTCCTTTCATCAAGGAAACATTGGGTTATAATCTTTTTGTAAAACCTCTTTTCATGCTGTTAAAACTTTCTGGAAACATGTTTTCTCATCCAAAAATTAAATAAGAAGAAAATATCTTGGAAGGATAAACGCATATTTTATTCTCATTCGAATTATATGCAGTCATTCATTGACTCAAAAATAATAAAATCATTTTCACATATCATGACATCCTTCATACAATACTGTATTGCTAAATTGAGCAACACTATGTCATAGCATTCGTCAAGTGTACCATAAAACCTTTATTTAACAATGTTTATATATACAATGTGTTTGTATACTCTCAAAAACACAATATGATCAATGTGGTGTCAATTAAGAATGTTTAACAGCGACATTTCTGAAAATTGAAAATGATGAACCACATGGTTTTAGGTCAACAAAACAGTGAACAAACTATAACTAGGTCAATTCTTTGCATGGACAGGGTGGAAATCAGTAGATGAAACCGTCTAGTTATGCGATAAACAAGAGCAGAAAATTGGAACATGCGATATTCTTGTACGTACATCAAAGCCGTTTCTTTGGCAAGAATTATCATTTGCTCCAATGCATGCATCATCCAGATGTACCCTAAAATCTACAGTTATGCCTGTGAAACACATAGCTGAACTTGTAAGTTTCAATAAAACAATTTTGATTTTCTAATACTCAATTGGCAGAATATTTTTTATTGAGACTGTCACACAAATACTACTTTGGTACAAAAAAGAGATACAATGTCTTTGTCTTGCTCACATTACTAGTATATAAAACACACTGACATTATCATTTAGTAGTGAATACAGGCTTTTACATATCTTGCTCACATTTTCAATCAATTAATCCAATATAATATCTACTTTTTGGGCAGTTACTTGTACATATTCCATAACCAGCAACATATCATCTGTCATGATAAAAAAAAAAAAAAAAAGAATTTCTCTCTCCCAAGAAAAACCTTCACAAATATTTTTACTCATATATACACATACAACTTTAAAATTCATATTCAATATCAAACCAATAATGCACACAACATGCTAAAGACAATCACAAGAAATGACAATGACTCTGTATCACCTCCACAAACACATTCTCACCAAATTTAGAATTACTCATACTTATTCACAATAGTACACTTCACAATACCATCACCTAACATACAGTTTTAAAAACTGAAAGCACCGACAACAACTCTTGCTTTAAGAATATCAAAACAATTGCCAAATATTACTAAAAAAAAATTTCTTTACATTCAAAATTAATATCCTTTTACTTTACTATTTTCCTCAATGACCAAACATGTTTGGCATCTCTGTAGCACTTTAATGTGATTACTATGGAAACAGACAAGCCTCCCACACAGATCTGTTTGGTGCTGCCTTCTGATCTCCCCTTTTCCCCCTGTTTTTGACTAGAATCGATTAGGACTGTATTCCTCTGGGAACTTGAACTTGTGTGAACCCTCTCCCATCACTTTGGGTAGTGTACCAGCATTAGGAATGACATTCCAGGACAGTGTCAATGTTACATTTTTATTTCCCCTAAAAAGTAAACAGGAAATATTTTGTATCCTGGTGGTGAAAATTTTTTACACAAAGAAGGATAACTCTCATTATTGATTAGTATAGGAAGTTGTATTGCACTAAAATATACCACCAAATTCCCTCGTTTTACAATACAATTATGTATCTTTTCACTGAATATTGTATATTTTTAAAGTACTATAAAAGCCATGATATAAAGTTGCATAAGAATTTTAAATATATTTTACTAACTTCAATCCATTTCCGTAGTCCCAGAAATAGTATTTTGTATTGATACTTCTATAGTCCAGCATGGAGTTCTCTCCTCGTCTTATAATTTTGTCCCAGATAACAACTTGGTTCAATTTCTGTTATAAAAATAGTTTTCATGTATATTTCAAAATCAATCTGCATGCATCATATGTTCTCAGATGCAAAGATCATCATTATATTAATATTGAGCACCATTTCAATATTTATACTAAATATACATCTTAGTCCATTTGCAACAGCATCTTTTAATGGTGATACTTACATGATCCTTTGTTTCATATTCTGCAGTAAGGTATAAAAATAACTGTTTAACATTCCAGTTGAAAATTTTTGTTAAATCTACTTTTAATTAAGGTAAATTATGTTCACATGTGTATTGCAACAAATGTTGAAATTTAGACAGAAAAGAATAATTTGCACAACTATGGTAAAATAAATAGGTCATGAAAGTTTGCTTTACCATTTAATGCAAACTTTCCCTTCATAATCAGTCAGGGGCATAATGCAATCATGTTATTAGAAAAATAATGTATGCAACCCCCCTCACTTTACACCACGTGCACCACAGACTTTCTCTGGTGCACCAAGACAAAAACAAATGTTTCAAAACCTTCCTTAATCCAGGAAAAGTATTCAAAGTCTTCGGAAAACTGGAGGAAAATGTTAATTTGTCGATAAAAATTTCACCCAAATTCATAATACCTCATAATAACAAGTAAATTCTACTAAGCTTCATTCCGCCATCAACAATTGTTGATTGGAGTCTGTGTACAACATCTTTTACATCCTGGAATCCCAGAATGCAATATATATGGACACAAAATACAAAAAACTGAAGATCGAAAAAATAACGATAATGCGTTATTTTTAAAAAATAGAATTGCTTGTGTAAAATAACTTATTTATGTTATGTTATCAATGTGCATTTTGCCCCTGACTGATAATAAATACTGTAGATTGGGAAATTCACAAGATGGTTTTAATTTCACTATGTTCAGGATTTAGTCATTTTTAAGTGAAATTAAATCTATATATGTATTATCAAAAATATTTCAATGCTTTCATAATCAAAATTTTAAAAGCAGACCTATAACACGAAATAAAAACCATTGCGATTATGCTCTTGCAACAAATTGTGAAATTTAAACACCATGGAATGAAAACAACTTCTTACAAAAAAAACCAAAAAACAAAAAAAAACTTCTTACAGTAGCCAAAACCAAGAATATATTCTATTGATTTATGTAAAACTATCCAACAGATATGTATTAAATGGAAGAAATGTAGATAAACAAAGGTTACTTTTTATCATTTCATACACTTAATTCAAGTCCTGACTACACACAAAAACCTTAGATGGTCTTCATCATACATGGACATGTAAGTGGTAAAGTGTTTAATACACGTGTATACATTTTTATATATAAAAGGATATCAGTCGTCATGTCAAACACAATAAAGCCTAGGTCACTCTTTTCTCTATTTGCACTGTAGTCTGGAACATTTTTCCTGAAAGTAATGGTAAAATAATTCATTGAAGTGCGACTTTGGGCAAACATTGAAGTAAATGAAGCTTCTTAAACATAAATTTTGCAATATATCTAAATTCATACGTAGGTTTATTGAATACTCTATGAGTCTGCAGTGTTAATCATTTCTGCTTTTGGAGTTTCCAATCTATAAGCCTTCTCCATCATAGACAATTTCTGTCATCAACTTCATGTGTACATCATGATCATAACAAATGGTTTGGTTCTTCCATTTGTAGAATGTGTGTATGTTTCTGATTTGAATTCATTCTTACTTTTTGTGCTTTAACAGGTCCAGCACAATCTCTATATTTAGCTATATAGCTTTATTAAGCTAATTGAAATATCTTGATTTAGCAATTTCAAATCTTTTATCAAAATAATTTCTAAAAGCAAAAAATTGAATTTCCCCGAGTGAAAATATTTCATCCTTGAAGTCCATACAACACATTGTAAACAAAAATAATTCCAAAACTTAGTGCCTTAGGAAGAATTTGATTCACTTTTGTCAAATGTTTACGATTATAAAGTTGTTAAGCAACAGTTATCCAATCTTCAGAATAGAATACAAGCCAATGAGGATCAACAGAATAAGGGATTGGCAATCAGGTTACATATTGTAAAGTCATCATACTTATCAACGTTTCAAAGCATACAGGGTAGTGGACAGTTAACATTCCCTTTGCATGAAAAATCTTAAAACGACTTAGTATTGTTATGAAGTTTCGCTTGAATAGTGTTGTGGATAGTTCAAAGTATGAACACATTAAAATATTGTAGCAGTGTGTTTTAACTTGTATATATTATATGATACCGTATTTTAATAAACACGAATAGTGCATATGGAATTAAAAGCACATTTTATGATTTAAGTCAAATTCCCAGATCCACCCCTTTATTTACTTAGTGTAATAGGTGAGCGAAAAGGTTCACAGGTCTTGCTATTTCATTGGCTATAGAACTGAGTTTTATTCAGTTAGAATCTCTCGAGTTTTTGGTCAGTTGTGGTTTTGATTTGAGCAGTTTTGGTATCTTTGTGCTGATTTGGCATTTTGGATTTGACAGACATTATTAGACCTTCAAATCCAGACCTGACAGTAAGTACTAATTTTATTAATATTTATCTTCATAATATGTATATATAACTAATATCACTGTTTGAGAGAAGAGTGAAAGTTTAAATATTATGAAGAACAGTAAATATCAATTTAAAGTTATTTCCTCTCAGTATATGCTTATATTATATATATAGTTATTATAGTGTATATAGTATTGTAATGATATATTTGTTATAAATACAGTATAATTTGTCCAAACCGGCCTCTGAGTACTCCGGCGCTCTGTCAATTCCGGCCATAAAATACAGTCCCTAACATTTCTTTAACAAATCCTATATTAATAATTCCCTGTACTCTGGATACTGCGTATTCTGTATATCGGCCGGCTTACACCGTCCCAACTGCTATCAATTAACTTTAATTATCCTGTGTAAACCGGCCCCTCGATGATACACCACCCTAATTGTTGCGGTCAATTGTATTCGGTGTACACAAGGTCCCAACTGCTCGTAAATAGCTCCAATTATCGCATTTAAACCAGCCACCCCACGATGACCAACCTGTCGGTATTCGGTCGATCACACACGGTGTACACAAAGGGTGTCTCAAGGGAAGCCACAGGTAAGTAAAAGAGTGCAACTGGCGATGAGTCGTGATCAGTTTAAAATAAAACCTTATTTTTAGGGGGTGCACTTTTCAATTATGACAGTACCACGCACGAGGTAATGGCGCCCTCCCCCTAACAACAGATGCGAGAACTGACATTAAAAGACAAAGTTCAATTAATCGATGAATTCGATACATTCTTGGAATGAAACAAAATCGGCAACAATCCCGTTATGTTTTCCAAAAGCAGGGTTTCCCCTCGTGGACTACGGCGAGTCAGACAGTGATGATATGCAGTTAGTTAGCACAACTCGCCATGTCCGGTCGATCACTCGGCATTGTATTAGTTTCCGTTTCACAAATTGAGACAGTTGAAAGCGATACATTTACAATGAAAGCTGGGAAAGACAAATTTTAAACGAACACAACACAAACTTGACGAACGTACATAATGTAGCACTTGATAACGGCGATGATGTAGACGAAATCGACAATTTACCAACAGAAAATTGCGCGAATAATTCCCAGATTTTAAACTGCTTAATAAAAATTGAAACTTTTTCAAATGAGCACGACAATAAAACACTGACATTTACATTTTTACATTTTGAATTCTTTTGTGATAAATGTATATTAAAACGTTAGCAATCATTACACACGTATGCATAGATAGTGAATACAAGGGAAGCAACTCTCATTCTTGTCAACATTCTGCACTCCGGACTCTGTGCAAACCGGACAATTTCTTTGGAACCACACATAGCCGGTTTAGACAGATTATACTGTAGATTAGAAGCATCCAGGCAGCATTTCAATAATACTCTGTTGCATGCATTGGGCCTTGTCCCATAGATAGGTAATAAGATATTACCTTTTATTATATTTAAAACATGTAATTTCATAGTGTTACATTATTTGTAATGCAACTGTAAATATTTGAGTAAAGTAT
Organism: Ostrea edulis; assembly: GCF_947568905.1. Lineage (NCBI taxonomy): Eukaryota > Metazoa > Mollusca > Bivalvia > Ostreida > Ostreidae > Ostrea > Ostrea edulis. The sequence continues at coordinate 61,334,809 of NC_079165.1, forward strand.
ATTTTACTATATTTGAATTAAGGGAGATAACTCTTAAGGTTGAAATGTACTCTCTATTGATTGTAAATCGCTGTGATATTCATTGTTACTATTTTGTCTTTTAGGGCCATTTTTTTGTAATGGACATTTTGTAATCAACATTATGTAATCATCGTCATCATCCTTATTCGTTTTACCATGCAATAAATGACTGCATTGTGAACCCTGAGCCAGGAGTTGGTTATTTCTACATTTACAAACCACCACCCCTGCAACAATAATATTATGCGACTTTTTGACTATACCATTGCACATAGAAATTCAATCTAAACTAGCTTAATCAAGCTATTTCAAATAGCTTTATAAAGCAATATAGCTTAATAAAGCTTTTTTCAGGTTGGGAACACTTCCCCTATAGCGAGATCTTCTCCCTAAAATGCAATTATCCTTCTTTAGTAAGAAAGTGAACATTACCATTAACAGTGATTTGGTATTTTAATTGAAAATAATGACAAATTCCATGCAATACTGAATATGTGTGACACACTCAACATGACACGAATTGTCTTTATAAAATTGACACACAGTCAAGAAATTTCATATCAACGTTGCTGCGTAAGAGGGAAGGAGGCTGAAATCCAATACACATGGTGAGTATTTTTGTTTTGATTAATATATTTGCAGAAGTATCAGACATTTTAGCCCTTTTATTCTTTTCACGTGAAGAAGAAATGTACTCCTTTGGCGTTTTTCTCGGTTGTACGTGATGTATTTACTCTCTAAAGAGAGATAATCGCGTTTTTGAGAGAATATTTCGCTATAGGGGAAGTGTTCACAGCCCGTTATTATGCTATATTGCTTCATAAAGAGATATAGCTTAATAAAGAGATTGTTTGGACCTGTTTTTAATACAGTGCCATTAAAAGATAATTTGCAAAATACTGTGACTTTTACACCTTTTTTTAAAGCGACTGTAAGCTAAGCTAAACACGGGGAATAAGGAAACATATGCCAACGGCACGACATCGGGTTGCAAATTTTAATACTTACACAATTGCCTTTCCTGTACCAAGGTAGACAGAGGTTTTGTGTGAATTAAAAGCTGTTGTCAGAAAACAGCAAAAGGTTAAAGCTGCCATCACGCTAAGCGTGAAGGCAAATATTGTATTCAATCTGGATAGAAATGTGTTCATTTTCGGTATATTACAGCGGAAGTGTTCGTCAGCAAAGTCGCCTAAAAATCGACTCGTTATTCCGGTTTAATCTGCAAGTTTCCCTATTAAATAAAATATTTTTACTTAAGATACAAAGTATAACCCTTAAGAAATCTTCAAATGTTATATGGATTCGATTTTATTTTAATGGGAAATATACGTCGTAGAATCTAACGTGTAAATTTCGGGAAAATGTGTTCCATCTAGCAGTCATGTGACAATAACTTAATCACATGATTAAGGATGGCGGCACACAGGAACTTATTTTCTATAGTGGTTCTTAGTTTATGTTTGTGTTTTGCCCACTGTATACTTGTGAGGACTAAAAACTTTCAAAGAAATAAAGAAGTTTTTAGATTCTATAGACCACCATCTGAATATAACTATAAGACAGAATATTTCGCTCAAAAGGTAAACGTGAAAACTTAAATTGAGATCATGATATTTAGTTAAGGTAGTACTCTACATCGTCATAATGGCTGACTTCCTTTAAAAACATGGATGAAAATATCGATATCAGCAATATTTGGCTTTTCCTTTTCGATTTCAATACCTAGCCGAGTAGCTCAGTAGGTTAGAATACCGACTGCTAACCTGTAGGTCGGAGGTTCGATTCCAGCAGGGTTTTTCAATTTTTTTCAGATTACCTTCCACTAAAACCGTATTTTTTGACAAAATAAAGTAAATTTGAAAATTTTCAACTTCAAAATATTGTTGTACATATCTTCCACTTTTTATCTACGTCAAATTTCTCTGGTGTAGCACACATCCTTAATGTACTTTGTGCAATTTTAATCTGATCTTCTAATTTCTGTTCAAAAACATAAAGATGCTGTTTTTATGCCCCCGAGATCGAATGTATTGTTTTTGTTCTGTCTGAAACTTTAACCTTGCTAATAACGTTTGAACAGTAACTTGCACTAGAGTTTTGATATTTCACATGGGTATTCCTTGTGACAAGACCTTTTCGTGGGTACCAACATTTTTAACCCAGTGACCTTGGCCTTGGAGTTTGACCTACTTTTTGAAAACTTTAACCTTGTTTTTGAACAGTCACTCACTGTCAGTGATCAAGTCCAGTCTAAAGACTATTTCTACCTACGTAGCTACTTATAGCTACGTAGGTATTTAAACCTACTCCAGGTAGCTATTTTTACCTACTTTTTCCTTTACTTGCATTTCGTAGCCAAATGCAGGAACGGCGCAATATGGTGTGTACCAGATTTCTTGATTCACTTACACTGATGATGAATACCACAAAAATATTGGACAAAAATGATTACTTTCTAACCTTTCAAATTTGCATCAATAACAGCACCCAGTTCCATTTTCTAGGAGCTTAGGATCAAAGCTACATGCTAAAAAGTGTAGAATGTATGTTGTTGAATGTTAAGCTATTCTAGAATTGATCGTTGATAAATGCAGGCACATGTTGTATGATGCATGAAATTAATTTATACAATTGAAATCTGTCATTTGTAGGTTGATCACTTTGGTTTTCATAACAAAGACTCATACCAGCAAAGATATCTCATAGCAGACCAATTTTGGGATCCAAATGGTGGGCCAATTTTCTTCTACACCGGAAACGAAGGGGACATTACCTTATTCTGTAATAACACAGTAAGTCGATAAGAAAAGGTTAAAAAACTATGATATATACAGTAAAACAAAGCCACAGAGGACAAAAAGAACTGGAAGATTGTATTTGGTGCATTGTGGAATAGAAATAGTTTGATTACTCGCATTGTTTCAAAAATAAGATATTTTGGAGGTACCGTACAGATTATTTGATATCTAAAACAGTTTGTATTAAAATACAATGTTTCAAGATTAACATTTTTAAAAATGTTAATTGCATTTCATTTCTCCGCAGTTTCAAATATATTGTATGGGTATTGGTTCTCTCGTAGTGTTAGTTGATGCATGTATATATACAAAGAGTTAGAAATTTAAAATGTATTGAGAATAAAAAAAAACATATGGTGTCTTATTTTGTGCAATTAAGATTTACCTGTTTACAAAATGTACAGTTTATACAATGTATAAACATTTAATTGAAAAATTACATGTAATTCAATTGCTTAGATATATTACTACAATAGTATTTTGATCACTCATTTTCCAGGGGTTCATGTGGGATATTGCACCAGAATTTAAAGCTCTGTTAATATTTGCTGAACACAGATATTATGGTACATCAGTTCCTTATGGACCAACTGCTTTCAAGGTACAGTACATTCATGCCTAACTGTAATGTATTTATCATTATACTACTCAGGTGACATTAATGGCCTTCATATTTGGTGTCAAGTGCCAAAGTAGGTGTACAAGTCTACAAGAGAGAGACTTGCATTGAAAATGCTTAACAAATCTGGAATTATCCTTCCTGATTTTCTACAAAAGTATTTGGCCTCATTGCACTTTTATGCTTTCCTAATGCATTTGTATATACCGGTACATGTATTTATTTCATATCGCAAGGGGGTGCTCTGCTTATTACCAGTACATGTATTTATTTCATATCGCAAGGGGATGCTCCACTTATTACCGATACATGTATTTATTTCATATCGCAAGGGGATGCTCTGCTTAGTGGTGCTCTTGTTGAGTCTATCTTGCTTTGTTCAAATTTTGACCTGTGTTGGTTGTAGAACAACAATTTGGGGTTTAAAGTTGATGAGCTTCACTTCTCCTGAACATTAATTTGATAAAACAGTAGTGGGTGAGTATTGTAGATATACTACACAGTGTTTTGATTTAATTACAATTATTTCCATGCTTATGACATTATTTCTGCTGCAAGGATCCCACAAAAATGAACTACCTAACATCTGAACAAGCCCTGGCAGATTATGCTGTTCTCATCAAGCACATAAAGACAACCACTCCCGGGGCTGGTAGCAGCAAAGTTATCGCATTTGGAGGGTCATATGGAGGGATGCTTGCTGCTTGGTTCAGGATGAAATATCCAAATGTTGTTCAAGGGTAAATGAAAATAACTTGTCTATAGTGATATATCTCACACAAATTTAATCTGGTTAAATACACTCATTATAAATCCATGGTATATGATATAGAGCTGTTCCACACCAGTATAAACCTGTGAAACATCACGAGCTAAATTTAGAATTTTTGGTACTGTAGGTCCCTCGCTGCTTCAGCCCCTATCTGGACTTTCTTAGAGGATGCTAACTGTGATGCCTTTGATTACACTGTCACTGAAACCTTCAGAAAATCCTCCCCAGACTGTGTAAATAACATTAAGGCTCTATGGAAGACACTCGGCACCACAGCTTCGCAAGGTATGTCAAGCTTCCTTGAAACTTGTGTACATTGCATAATCAAAATTTTAATAGAATGCATGCTTTCAAGATCAGTAAGGGAGGGCATACAATTTATCCACTTTACAGCTACTGGATGATTCATGCAATGTATAGTAATTTGTAATAGGACTGAAACGATATGCCCCATTCACGATATGATACATATTCAATTATTGCAATACTTTATATGCCACGATTCAATACTTTCAATACGATACAATTACAGAGGAAACCAATATTATCAAAGAAAAATTTAATTACCAAGATTCACAAACATAATTTTAAAAGTAAGATGTTTCTAAATTGCCAAACGGTAAGATGCCTTTTGGCTCTGTAGTTTAAACTGATAAAGTTCATTATTATTTTCGTAAAACTCAACACAAACAACAGTCTGAACATTATTCGATGCTATTTTGTCCCTCGTGCAGGTAAAAATGATAAGTACAGGTGGAGCCTGATGTATTTTACTGAACCAGTTTGTAAATAAATGTATCAAACCAAATATCGAGGCAATGAATCGAACATTGAATCGAGTGTTTTTATTGAGCAGTATTGATTTTTCGGTGAATCATTTCAACCCTAATTTGTAAATAAGGTGAAGCTTCATAAAACACCTACCAAACAGTGATTTGAATTATCCCCCTTTGTGGGTTTTCATTCTTTACCCACCAAAAAATAAGAAATTACAACTAGGAATTATAGATAATCATTAAGTTTTCATAAAAGTTTATGGGTTGCCCCACTTTAGCTTGAGGCGAAGTGTAAGTACATGTATTGTTTTCATTACATTTTTGCTGGCAAGCAATGACTATATTAGATAGATATACTAAATTTATGATGCATACAAAACATTTTGATCTTTCTTTAGTACACATGAAAGTAATTCTATGTAATCTGGCACACAGCAGCTGGACTCTCAAAACTGTCAGAAATGTTCCATCTCTGTAAACCTCTGAAGACAATGGATGATTTGGATGCCCTCAAAGGCTGGATACAATCAGCACTTGTTTATCTTACTATGGTAGATTATCCATACCCGTCCAGCTTTTTGGCTCCATTACCAGCATGGCCTGTCAAGGTATGATCCTGTAATGCATATAACCATTTTTTTGTCTAGATAATGTGAATATGTATGTACTTGTAATGTACAGTACAGTAAAAATCCTCAATACTGGCCAGCTTTCGATCAGACTGCAAAAAATGGCTTGTTTAAAGGGGCTGCTTGTAAATGTGTACTGAAAATCAACACCACCTGAAGAGTTATGTCCCTTTTCCGAAGCTTGTGTACATACTGTTTACTATTATTGCTATTGATACTGATTTTCTGTTGATGATTGTTGACTTTTAAGAAACTTTACTAAGGCTTCTAATAATATGCTATTCCTAAAAAAAAAAGCGTAGTTTACAGCTTAATTTCTTCAGTAAGGTGCTTACTGTAGAAAGACTCTAATTTACAACAACTGCTGTTGTACTTTTATAACTTGTAATTGCGTGAAGCAGTCAAGAAAAGTGATTCATTACCTGGTAGGTACTTCTCAATCATCCTACATCTAGCTGCTTAAATTGCCCTCGGTGTATTTTAAAAATTCCTAATGAAGGTAGTATTATGAAAACCTAAATAAAATATCGATCCGCTCCTCTTTCTTCATCTTGTCACTCGTGTAGCAACAAGATGAAGAAAGAGGAGCAGATCGGGGATCTGATTTTAATCAGATTGTGTGTATACCATTTATATCTGATTTCAAAGTATGTTGCATCACATCTTTTTAAAACTCTCAGGATCTATGATGATTTGTGAATAATGATTCATGTTAAAAAAAGGAATGATTTAAATACTTTTGTCACTTGTTTATTTCCTTCAGGTGATAAATAAACAAACAGTAGCACTATGCTCTTGGACTGTGTATCAGTAATTTAAAACCTCTAGCCATAGGAATAATTGTGTCTGGTTCTGTGAGGGATTATTTCCTATGTTTGTCATTTAAAATAAAAGGACGAATGTTCGGTTTTCAGAGATAGATGATTCGAGAATTTCTGTATAAGCAGCCAATTTTGAGGAGGATCTTTTTTTAAGGGGACTGGTATTGAGGGAATTTCAATGTACTACCAAATAACTGCAGAAAAATGTTACCTACAAACTGTGCTTAATTTTGAAAATACAGAATGAAGTACACATATGATGTATTCTACATGTCTGTTTCACGATGGTTAAATTTCTATTGTGTGAGGATAAACAAGCTAGAGTTGAGATTATATGAAATACAAAGGATTATTTTCTTACCAGGCAGCTTGTCGTCCCCTGTCTACTCCGTTGAGTGGTGACAATTTGATCATGGGTGCAGTGAAGGCAATGAATGTCTACTTCAATTATACTGGTACCACTCCGTGCTTTGACATAGGAACCGAAGCAACACCTGACCTGGGAATCAGAGGATGGGGCTACCAGGTACTATGATGTTGTGGACTTGTCAGCAAATACAGCTTTTATCTGATAGGACTAGTCTGCACGTACACCATGGTACCATTGATAACAGTATCAAATAGTCCTTTTGATGTCTATTAATTTCAACCACATGTGAATACATGTGTGGTATTCCTTTGCTATATATAGATTTTCCAAAACAAAATAGCTTCAATTTCTAATTTTTGGAAGGTTACAGGTCATAACATGAGACATTGGTGCACAAGAGGAGCATCAATCAGAAAAAAGAATAAGTTAGGGTTGTAATAAAAATCTATCAGTAGCATAAAAAGGAAGGCTAGTTCATTATTTTTGCAATAACAAATCCACAACAACCTAATTAATAGCTAGTTATCAAACTCGAGTCTGCATCCTGTTCAATTTAAAACTTCATTTTCATGCACTCTCCTGTTATTTCTTCAAAACCAGCCATCTCAAATGCACATTTAGATACAAATTCTTTCAGAATGATGATATCATGAAAAGATTATTTACATAAGTGCAGCCCAGTCGTTGAGAATTCAGAAGCACCCTGTCTGTAGGTCACAGCATCATCATGGTGTATGACTGGTGGCAATTGTCATACTTTTAGAATTACCTGTTCATCTCAAATGAATTTCATAGGATGTGATCATATGGCCACTCCACTTCATATCCAAGTGAAGTTTTTAAATTGGTTATTCATTTCTTAATTATGATGCAAAACTAAGAGTATATACATGTATCAGGTGCATGTTGATATCAGCTTCACGTAGAGGATTTGGTTTATAAATAATTTATTCAATATAGAACAGGATTGGGCCACAGACTTTGAGCCTATAAATATAAAGAGGGTATTGTTGTTCATACGAACATTTACTTATATTTTTATTCATTGTTTTGTACACTGATAAAATGAATAGATGATATTATAACATTCTGTTTTCTAGTATCCAGTTTTAGCATTATGAGTACATGAGGGTATGAAATATTGTAAATGTGATCCTTAATTTTTCAGTCTTGCACAGAAATGGTGGCTCCCAGTTGTTCCAATGGGAAAACCGACATGTTTGAAAAATCCGACTGGAACTTTAAATCATACTCTGAAGGCTGTCTAGAAACATGGAAAGTAAAACCAGACATTGACTGGTTGGAAACGCAGTACTGGGGCAAAAACCTATCATCTGCCTCCAACATAATATTCAGGTCAGTGACTGATGAATGTTAAGCTTGCTTACCTTTTTAACAGGCTTATTATTCTTTTTTTAAAACATGAAAATAGATCGATCAATCAATCATTCAGTTCATTTTAGCATGAATAATTTTTTTATTCAAAACAAAGTAGACTGGCTCAGGAAAGGTTTATGCTAAGAGTTTCAGCAGCGATACTTTTATTTACATGCATGTTATCAAGTATATGTATATGTATTTCATTAGTTTTTATTTTCATGTTTTATTTTTAATATATTAATGTTATTATGTATGCCCCATGTAATTGGGGATTCAGAGGCATATAGTTTTTGGTCTGTCTGTCCGTCTTTTTGTCTGCAAAGACTTTAACCTTAGCCATAACGGTTGAATGTATGGTGATAAAGCTTTTATATTCATATATATATTCCTTTCTTTTCATGCCAGAATTTCTGACCTCATGATCTTGACTTTGGAATTTGGCCATACATGAGCAGGAGTGTTTCACAAACACATCTTGTATTAATATGTATTTTTTATATCACAAAGTATATATAAGGAGCATAGGGACATTAACTGAGGCTCTTACTTGTAGGATTATGTATAAAATTGTACAGTAATGAATTTCAGAAACTGAAAAGAGAAAAATATTCAATATATTTGGAAGAGAGTGAATTGAACATCAATAAAACTAATGAATGACTTGATCATGTCTAACACAATATTAGAATTTGTGCCATAAGCTGTATATCACTATAGAGATGTCCAAATTATAATCTTAAAAGTGTGATCTGTTGATTTTTTTTTTTTAGCAATGGTCTGTTGGATCCTTGGTCCTCAGGAGGAGTGCTGAAAACTCAGTCTGACTCAGTTGTTGCAGTAGTGATACCTAATGGTGCTCACCATCTTGATTTAAGAGGCGCAAATAAAAAAGATACACCTGATGTAATTTCTGCACGAGAATTGGAAAAGAAATACATAACCAAATGGTTAAACTGACCACCAAAAAAACTCAATTGTATCAAATGCATTTAAGAGTTGTCTACCTTATACATGTAGTATAAGCTACTTAATATTGTAAATTTCTAGTCTTTTAAGTTCACCTATGCTTTTCTTTATATATTAAGCTCATCTGTCAGAGCCGAAAGCTCAAGTGTGCTTTTTTGATAACATTTTGTTTGGCGTATGTCCATCTGTAAACTTTTAACATTTATGACTTCTTTTCCAGAACTACAGGGGCAATTTCAACCAAACTTGCCATACATGATCATTGGGTAAAGGGAATTTATAATTGTTCAAATGAAGGGTTACACTCTTTTTAAAAGGGAGATAATTAAGAAATAGTAAAAATATTGTAGCATCTTTGTAACCACTGGACCAGAAAAGACAAAACTTATATGAAAGCTTTCTTTATGAATGTTGTTTGTTGTTGTCGGTTCCTTTTTATTTCCTTGCAGAATTACGGGTATTGTCCACATTAATGGGCCCCTTTCCAGGTATCTGGCTTGCTGCACGCATGGCAGATCTCACCTCAGATCTCCATTCTTTCTGGCCTGGAGGTTATAAAACTTTTATCGTACTCATACTCAAACTCAGCCATTTTTGTTTTGGGTATAACTCTGAGCAAGCTTTGAAACATACTCGAAAAATCTTGAGCATGTACTCCATTTGAGTGTGAGAATGATTTTATAAAAGTTTTATAACCTTCGCTTTTGAGTATGTGTACAATTTAGAGAACATAGTTTGAGTCTGAGTATGAGAATGTGTTAAAAAAGTTTTATAACCTCCAGGCCTGGTCTTGAGGGTCGGCAGTAGAGAGCTTCCATTCTCTACGATCTTTCTCCGTCAGCTCTCTCCAAGATAGCATTGGCCGACCAACTCTATGTCTCCCAGGAACTTGTATGTTTAGATAATCAAAATTGTTCAGATCATGGCCCTTGGGGGTAGGGTTGGGCCACATTAGGGGATCAAATTTTAACATTCAAGTTTCAAGTTTGTTCAAATCATGGCCTCAAAGGATGAGATGGAGCCACAATAGGGGGACAATATTTTATATTGGAATATAATTATATAGGGAAAGATCTTTAAAAATCTTTTTCTCTAGAGCAAAGGGCCATGATTTGTCATATTGATGTCCAAGCATCCACAGATCGTGCAGATTCAAGTTTGTTTAAATCATGGCCCTGGACTTTAGGATAGGGCTTCAATGGGGAATCAAAGTTTAACATGGGGATAAATGGGGAAAATCCTTTCAAGTTGGTAGTGGGTCATCATGTATACAGATTGTGTATTATGAAGTACCAATTCCTTGTCATTGAAATGTTGTTTTGCTGATCACCTGACATTCATTACTCTTAATCAGCCATTGGACAGGAAATTTTTCCATCTGAATCCTCTCCCACCTATGAAAAAGGAACTTAAGATATATCTGCTATTCAGATGAGCTGGTTAGATTTGACTGATGAATTGTTCAAATTTAGTGTTTGCGAAAAGTATGCTTGTCCTGCTCATAAATCTGACAATGCCAATATTTTATTAATAAAGACTTAAGAAATGTAAGTGATTTACAGCATGCATGGGAGTCTGTTATTAATAGAAATTTTTAACTCTTAATCAATCCATGGTCTCTGGACTGAATTTTATGGTATGCATGTTGTGGTGTCCTGATTGCATGATTCTACAGTTGTTTTCATTCATGTGCACAGGGAGGATTTAAACTTGTACCAGAATTTTATCGAAAATTATGCCTCCATGGAAAATAGATTTTTTTAGTAAGAAAGTACACATACAATCATGATTCCAGCAACTGTGGCATTTTATTTGCCTAGACAAAATTGATGTCTTCTCTAGAGCTATTCCATGGTTCATGTGGGGGAAAAAAGTTTCTTTTGTCATAAATGATCGTCAGACTTCATAAAAATTTGAAGATGGCTTTATGCCCAATCTGTATATCAAAAATAATCCTCCGGATGCCTGGTAGATGTTCTGCTACATAAAATGTTAATGAATCTCTGGTACTCAGGTGAGCTATTTGGCCCGCTGACCTGAATTATGAAATGTGTGTTGATTTGAAACTGCTCATGCAATATATTTTATTGAAACAAAGAACTTACACATCATGTATGCTTTTTGATAAAAAGATCTTACTTTACTGTTTTTGTCCACTTAAACTATCTGGTCTATGGATAATAAAAAATGGTTTTGATTTATAGTATGTACATGTATGTATATTTACATATTGGCTGTGATGTTGTTTATAGTAAAACTCTGTATTTTTGTACATTTTTTATTCAAAATGATCTATTAATACATGTACATTCCCCAAAACAGTACTGCAGCAATGAATATATACAGTAGTATATAGATAAGCATAATGCAGAGAGTTCGGTTGTACTGTTTAGTGTTCTTGAAAGAACAGTACAGATATTTGATAGTGCATGTATTTAAAAAAGTCTCAGAATTCAATGTTCGAAATGAATGTTAATTTTTAACAATTTTACAAGGATTTATGTGCAACTTTAAACATGATTATGCTGAAAATAAATTTGAACACATCATCCATTGTGGAGTCCTGTATAAAGTGGTCAAAGAAAGAAGTAGCAGTATATCTCTTATCAATTTTGACAAATTCCAGAACTTGTGTGATTTTCTTTGACATATGGTCAGACCACAGGCAGAAACAAGTGGAGAAATCTCTCAAATGTATCTAGGAGGATTGTCCTAAAAATTCATAAACATTAAATTTTAACACAGTATCAAGAGTTATCTGAGGAAGCTTTGCATTGGGAGAAAATGGGTAGTTCTTGTTGGTTATATCTATTATTTAGGCAATGTATTTTAAGTAACCAGGGACAAAATGTTTGAAATGTATGGTGCCGAAAGGGTTCAGGAAGCATCACATTTTATTACATTGTGGTGTATTGGGAGTGATTTTCTTATAAAAGCACTGAAATGGTTGAAAAAAATACAGAACATCATTTAATGTATCGAAAGAGCATATTGAGTAACTGTCACATTTCAAGATGTTTTCCATGCAAGTCATTAACGTAATTTTAATTTCAGGAAGGGGGCGGGGTATATAAATGAGTAAGTAAACCACACAATAGTAGGTTATTCTACTGTGCATTGTTTATCACAAGGTTAAAAGATAGGTCGTGCAAAAGAGCCATTCTGAAATGACATTAATGATTCCACAGAACATCTGCACTTTCTAAATTTAGTATTCCTGAAAGAATCCTTCATTGAATATATACATGTATGATAACTGGGATATTTTAAAATTATGATAATGGACTCCGTTTTATGAAATGTCACGGTGAATTGTTTGATGCAGACATTTTAAGTTTTTTACAGCATCCACAAGATGTCTTGCAAGTTCGTACATTTTGTTACCAACAGAGTGAGACCATGCAGATACAATGTACATCGACAGTTCATTTTGACATATTATCAAAGTTTTTTTATTAAGAAGCAATGAAACATAAGAGAGGGATTAATATAAGCCTATTGACTCATTTCGCAATCCTTGTCTCGTATTTGCATTTTATGATATTATGTTTACATGAAGAATGAATAAAATATTGTTTAAACTAAGATTAGTAATGTACAGTGTACTTTAAAAAAGGACGGGAACATCCTCATTAAGAATGTTTAAAAGATTCATATGTTTACAGGTCAGTGTTTAACTGTTGTACTAGGTTTTTCTATACAGGTCAGTGTTTAAAAGATTCATGTTTACCTTCTTCTAATGATGTGTGATATGGCAATTATAGCCTCTTTTGCTCCATTTCACACTACTGTAATTGGTTATACTTCACTAGTATATCGTTACTGTATTATATATAACTGTACTATACCAATTAGATGTTTCTCAAGGTTTCAATAAACTAAACTAATCTATTGATAAAACCAATTCCATGTTTGAAAACTTTCAAAATTTTGTACGTTACTGATTTTGAAATTTCCATTGTGATTAAATAAACCCAATTCATTTTATCACATCAAATATATACACTCCAGAAACTTGCTTGTCCAAAACATATTTTGGACAAGACACGCGTCTTGTATATATATAGAGAGAGATATGGTGTAAGGAATATCCTTGCTAACTCTCAGCCTGCCTAGATAAATATGGCTCCAGTGCTTGGACTCGGAACCAAAGAAACAACAGGGTTGTTGTTCTGATGCCATAAACCTTTCTCTCTCTCTGTCAAGGCTCCCTAAAATCATAGCATTATCAAATGTTATTTCTTTTTGTTCAGAGTCTAAAGGAATCCCCCCAATCTTGTTACATCCAATTGTATACTTGCTGAATTGCAGGAGCAAATCAGGATCTAATTGTTTAGATTGAAATCCATTCTAAAAGTTCCTGGATTCACTCATTGGCAATGACAGGATTTCTTTCAAAACTAAGTAGTTCCACCCTCATGTGACATCATAAGATTTTGCAAAATCAATGATTTATTTCAAGTTATGCATGATAGGAACATAATTTTGTTGAAATCTTTTCCAATAGTTATTGTGAAAACTCTTGTTGAACATAAAATATTTCAAGTCTAAGTTATATATTAATAATCAATGATGTTTCAAAATATCGCATGAAATTCAATTTAAGACCTGGACAGAGGCAAGCAGGATAGCAGAACAAAGGATAGAATGAAGAGGAAATTGAAATGGAGAGGCCCTATTCTCCACGGAGAAAAGGAAATATTGAATCCAAGGGCAATAACTCTGTTTCATTGAACTCTATCCAGTCCATTATGCGATAGATTTCATGTATTTTTCAGACATTTTGTACATTTTTGTAAAGAAAAAGTTTTATGAATACTATATCATTATGGAACCATTTTATGTTGTTTGTTTTTTTTTTTTTGGTTGTTGAAATTTTGACAATGCTGTTTAAAGGAAAACTAATTTTCTGACATCGATATAAGATTCTGTTTTAAATACATGTACTGATGTACGTCTTGCATTTTAAAAGTGCGATGACTCATAGTTTTTATTTGATAATCTATTAGTTTTAACTCTTACTAATGAATTGAAATAAATACACTTTCTATACTTTTATTCTCCATTTTCAGTGAAATTCAAAATTTGGGCTTTTTTCATACTCATGCCAACACACCCACCAAACAGAAATTGCACAGATGCACGCCTCTGAAGCTGTGTGACCTACAGTATATTTCAGGAAGACAGTGCCATAATATTGAATATTCCCCTTTTAGGAAATTTTGTGCCAGAAGGAAATCTCCAATTTTCATCAAGTGGGTATTTATAGTAAATTGTCCTAGCTTTGAAAGTACAGATATGAAGTTTCAGTGACTCAAACTTGCAGCAATAAAGCATAGTTATGCTAGATTTAGCTGTCAGAATCAATTCTTTTCATTTATTTTTGACCGATTCTGACATTTTTTTTATTGCAGAATGAACAACCCACAACAAAGGATATTTATTTGTTTATTTACATTACATTGTACATTGATCTGAAACGAGGTTACTTATATAAAATTGTATCATTTTTAAAATACCTGAACACAAAATGAAATACAGGGTATCTGTGGTTCACTCCACACACTTTTTAAAAAAAATTTCATTTATATAAACAAAATAAATCACATACTGTATTTGAAAAAAATCCTTTAATATTGCTGATTCCTGAAACGGGAATCCTATTACATATACAAATGTGACTTTTCATCACTAACCAATCAAAATAAACAAGACATAATATACATTGTATTACATGTATATAAATTGTGTCCAAGTTCAGCCTTACATGTATCTTAATATCAAAGGCAAGGTACGCAGCAATGCCAGGAAAGAAACAAATTAACATTCATGATGTTTAAAATATTGATGCTGATCTTCCAGTTGAAAAATATTTCTTGAACTTTGATAGACTTTGCTGTTCCATTATGAACATAACCGAGAAATGACTATAAATAAATGACCTAGATTATACAGCTATTCACGTGTGATTTCCTACTCTGTCCCTGGGTATTAAACGTAATTCAGATCCATGTTTTAAGAAAACATTTCCTGCAAATAAAAAGTGAAACCATATTGATACATGAACATATAATATCATCTGTGCATGTACTGTAAGCTGCAGTCAAAATAATTGAGGTGTGGCAAACTCTGAGTCACTCAATTACTGAATGGACTACTATAGTACTCATGTATGTAGATTGTAGCAATAGAATTACTACATAGTATCACTGTCATTGTACATGATTGACTGTACACAGGAAAATTTTTGTCTCAAGTTTTATTTTCCACCATTTTTGCCCTTATCCTAACTGGTCGAACCTAAATTTATTCACTTATAATTGTCATTATCCAAAAGTAGAAATAAAATTTAAAATGGGAGAAAATTATTTTTCAAGCCACTGGGCCAAAATAACAGTGGCCGAAAATTTTCCCAGTATATGTATACAGAATGCAGATATCAACACAAGAACTGCATGTTTGTTTTTTGTTGTTGTTAACATATGGGTGTATACATGTACATTTTTTTTTCAATGTATGGAGAATGGAAGACATGAATGCTCATTTGATATATTTCCAATAACTTCAAAATATGAAAAGAATGTATGTTAAGATTTGTACAGAGGACAGACCTGCACTTTGTGCTGGGTTTATTCCTATACCATCATTAGTGATGATTGCACTGGTAGCTGGAGGAACTTTGAACTGAAATCAGAATCAAGATTTGTATGAAATAATTTGATTGTACAAGTATATGAACTCATCTGCTGTGCAGTCTATGATAATCAAAAGTTATTGCCCCTGAAAGTTTTGATAATTTACATGTAACAATCTGCTTTGATTCTAAAATAACTAAAAGTTAACAATAGAGTGGCATTTATCAAATATATCTATATCATAATCATGCAACGGATGTACTGTAATAAAATTGTCCACAGAAAAAAAGGTGGGTTTTTTTTTTTACACCGATGAACTAAAACAGAAAATGCTAGAAACGTAATCACATAATGTTTTATAATGTCTTTTGATAATAACTTTACTTTCATATGCAGGTTATGGAATAAATATGATACAATACAAAATAAAAAATTGGAGCTAATAATAAAAATTGCGCAATAATACTTCTTAATAGTTGTGGGTTTTTTTTAAAATAAATGTCAAATTATTTTTCTCATGAGACTTAATAAAAACCCGAAACCTTGACAGAACTTGAAAATATAGCATACCTCTTCTGCTGCGAATTTCAGTACTGCAGTGAATGGAGTTTGTTCAGGTACACTTAACCTAAGAAAGAAAAGAGAAAAAATATCAGCTTTTTAAAAATTGGCTTGTAACATAATTTTAATATTTCATTCACAACTTCAAACATTCAATTTCAGAGAGGGTGTAGCACTAGGTCTTTGTTATAGGATGCATTGTCTAGGATCTGACTACGCACCGCAAAATGGGGTGTGTCAAATGGTGTTATTCACAAGAGTAATCATATTTGTATTCAGTGAGGAGATTTCACTAGAAAAACAGAAAACCCACTTAAAAGTGTAATAGATTTGGAACTATTAGGACTCTGGTACTTGTTTAATTGCCCAAAGTTTTTAAAAGGGGAATATGTGTAAATTACAAAGTATCAAAGTGTAAAATCTTTTCCCCAAAATTATACAGATCTTACCAATTAGACTCTTATTGACAAAAGTTAAAAAAATGATTGACACTTACTTTGGAATATGGGACTTGGGGATGAAAAACAATTTATTCATCATACGTAGTGGTTCAGAATTAAAATGTTCAGGAAATTGATTTTTCCAATTAATTTTAAAGGACTATAACAATAATTGAGACAGTTATGAAAGCAAAGAAATGTAACATCGTTTATCTACAATGCATTTTCAAACCTGAATGAACACCATTTTACAACATTCTGATTTTGCTGTCTTTGACAAAGTTAAGATAAAGATTACCACCAAAATAAATTTTATATGTTTTTTTTGTGAATTGCAGATGGGAAAACATGTTCAGGATAAGTAACAATATTGCAACAATTAATATTCTCAAGTGCAGAGACAACACATACATTTTATATTCATATATAACATGACTGGTTCACATCATAATAACCGTTCCAGAGAAATGGGTGCTTTTGAATCTTGTCACTATTTCTTACAGGTGAATAAAGTGGAATATCTTATGAATAAATATATACATGTACATTTGTCAAATTTTGACAAATGAAATGGACAAAATCTTTGAAACATTGTACAATTTGAAACCTGGCAGTATCTCAAGAATTTCTTATATTCCAATTTTTTTTTTACATATATGACATTTATCTCACCGACAATGTCTTGCACTATGAATCATGAGATATAGCAGTGTTCGAAATCGGTTAAAAACTTGGTATAGACCATGGGTCTATGCCAAAACAATGTGACATAGACCTCATCAAATTGGCATAGACCGCAACATTGAATGAAAATAACACAAAATCAAAACATTGTTGATTACTTATAATGTACTTAGAAAGCATATTTTCTTTCTATTTCTATAACGATATCCTCCTTTCCTCATAATGCTTACGTTTATCAGATGTCGACTGACCAGGGTAACTTATAGCAGATGGTTCAACTAAACTTTTTAAATGGGAATATCATTTATCACAAGACAGAATTACGGTCAGCATATGTGAGAATACTCGCAATCAACACACAAGCTGTTTAAATGCTAGTTATGATTGAATTGACATTTTTAAACACGATTCAACAAAACTTTATTATTAATTTCTTCTGATTTATCTATTTATTTTAATTTCTTAAACCTAGAAAATTGGCAATTCGGTCTATCTCCATTACAATTGGCATAGACCTGTGCCATTTGACATAAATTCGGTCTATGGTTAATTTCGAGCACTGGATATACATGTAGTCTTGTCATTTCTTTTAAATGGCCTAAAATTGTCTTTACTCTAAGCTGTTTGGCTTCAGTCAGTACAATGTATGATCAAATTAAGATATATTACTTGTTAATAAATTATCATATCTCATCATGTATTACATACAATAAGGTGGCTCATTACACTAAAAATGTATTTAATGGTTTGTTTAAGCACCTCTGTAAACCTTCCTGACCATAATTATATTATACACCCTACACTACAATTTTTTTGACAAATTGTTCAAAAGATTATTGAATATCATATTATTCATCATATTGAGTGTCCCATCTCCTATAAGTGCTCCCCCAGGTTTTTTTTCTAACTCCAAAAATTGAGAGTCCCCCCCCCCCCCCCCCCATTTAAATACAGTACGACTTACCTTATAGTATACTAGTAATAGTATCTTTGTGTATTTATTATACTGTTTTCACAATTTGAAATAAAAAATCAATTTCAATAAGACCTCAGCTGCTGAGTGGATTATGATATCATAAAGGAACTCATTTAGAATTTATAATAATATCTATTTAACCCTTTCTCAAAATTTTCACAAGAAATATTTCAACAGAGTTCTTCAGAGGAATATTATAATTCATAAAGATTTTTTTAAAAAACGTTTTAATAGATTTTCCCCCTATATATCCCCATGTAAAACTTTTATCTCCTATTGTGGAACCATCCTTACCAGGATGGCCATGGCTTGAACAATTTTGAATCTACGTTCATTACTAAGTTTTGTTTTTTTCTGGTCCAGTGGTTCTTGAAAAGAATTTTTTTTAGAAGATGCTACCACATTTTCACTACATTTTATTCATCTCCCCTTTGAAAAGGTTGAGACTCTTCACTAAAAAACTTTTTGGATCCCCCTTTACTCAAGGACACTTTGTGTCAAGTTTGGTTGATAGTGGCCCAGTGGTTCTGGAGAAAAAGTAAAAAAAAAATGTGCAAAGTTTACAGGTGGACAGACAGACAGCTAAAAACTGCTACATTGGAAACTAGTCAAAGAGTGCAAAGCATCTTTTAAAGCATGCACTATATATTTACATCATAAATAACATACATGTGTATTTGTAGATGATTTTTGCTAAGATTTTGCAAATTATGTGAACATTTATACACTGTCAGATTCCCCAAGACTTCAAAGTACCATCCTTTATTTGTCACTTATTTTTTTTTTTTTTTGATTTTTTTTTTTTGCATGTGACTTGGTTTTACTCTGACAGTGTTTCAAAAGAGGGTATTTCAAAAATTAACTGTTAATCTTCAGAAAACCAGCACAATGACTTTTTTTTTTCAAATAAGAAACTTGCTACCCAACTTATTTTTTTTTCAAACACTCAGTTAATTCCCTCACAAAATACTTTGCTATTATTTTCATGAGTAGTATAAAAAAAAAACACACCTCTAATATGCAACTGATCAATTTGCCACTTGCGCTTAAAAGCTTTATATGGGTTGAAACAGTCTGTGCCCTTTCACAATAATCTATCTGTAAAAACTAACTCCTCAAAATATATCCCTCATTTATACCCCAGTCTGTTTCAATGTTCTATAAAGCTATAGGTTTGTAAACATTAATTCTCTTGCAGAGTAATACCAGAAATGATGTTACAATTCACAAAGCTGCTAAACTAGAGGATAGTTATCTTCTAAACGTTGGTTGTAAAGATCACTGGCAAAGACAAACATATAAAAATAAATAATATAAATACTTTTTATCTTTGAAGTTGGACATACAAATGTTAGCTATATACTAGCTATCTACCAACTTGCAGTTGATGTTGGCGCTCGGGGACTTATCTTTTAAAAAAGATAAACTAAAGTTATTAGACATTTCTAAATCTACATTTAATACTATTTACAAATCTGGTAAACTATATTTCTTTAGTCAAACTAGGGAAGACTACAAACTGCAAGCGTATTTGTTATACCCAATGAATAAAGTTATACTATCAAACTTAGCAAAACTTAAAAAATTCTTCACATCCTTTTATAGATATTGTGAGAATGGTAGATTTACATTCTAAACCTTGTCTACGAAAAGATTCTTTACATTGTCATTTTTGCTAAACTGTGGTAGAAGATGAATGACATTTTATCTAGATGTATGTCTGTACTAAATTAATGATATATATAAGAGAAAAGAATTACCCAAACATTTCAAGTACATTTACCAATTTTAACTTTTGAGAAATAAAATTGTTGCAAAAACTGTGTAACCTTAATGATGTTGTTTTAGCTAGGAAAGTATATGAATGTTGACATGAGTGCTTAGAATTCTGAAGTAGAGTTACAAACAATACACTAATAACACGTTACATGATTGTACCTGTACCCCTATCTTACAGTAAACCACCATACTTGTAATTGTTATAACTTTTGTGATTTTTTAAAAATTAAAATCTAGTCTGATTATACATTTTTGATTTTATCTATTATCAATAATTATTATTATTTGTAATATAGTGCTTAATGTGATTGTATGCCAATATGTCTGGTGAAATCAAAATAAATAACAGTAAGATTATATTATAAACTACCTCTAAATCATTGTATCTCGACAGAATCTTTACCAAAGAAGCATAATTTTCGTTAAATAAACATGATAACAGTTTGTAAGACACAGATTCTCAAAATCTTCGTGATTCAAACCAAGCTTAAAACAGCTGTTTAGGTCCACTTACACTTTATAAGGCAATTTCGGGTCCGAAGTCAAAATAATCTTGAACGTAACCTTTGACCTGAAATATATATGTAAATATATGAAGAGATTGACTTCATAATTGTCGTTTGGATACAAAAGACTTCATAGAAAACAAATAAATGATTTTAATCTCACATGTTTTCAGTCAATCGGTGGATAGAACCGGTGACACGCAATACCGGAAGTAAAAGAATTCCCAACCCACCATTATTACATGCGCCACCTACCGAGGAAATCCTATCTTATTTATAAAGCAAATGATCATGTGACTTGACAGAGATAGAGGAGATCCTCTTATCACATTTCGAACTTTTAAAGGCAATGGAGTTAAACAGATTACTACTTGTGTTTACTTTATGTTTAATTTCAAGGACCCTTGCTTTTGAAACTAAAAAACTATCTCAACCCCTCCAAAAAGACATTTTAACTCTAAAATCAGAGGAACCAGTACGGATACCCAGTGAAACCAGAATCCGACAAGCAGACGAAGAGGAGGGTGAATATGGTATGTATACTTTGTCACTTACTAAGGAGGGCGCTTATTTTATCTAATCTACAATGGAAAAGAAGCTATGACTATTCTCCAATTTTTATCAATTATCATTATTTTTTTAATGCCAGGACATGGATTGTCTATATAGAATATTTTCATATTATATAATGTTCTTTAAAAAGTCATTAAAATATGACAAATCGAATAAATTTATGTGAATGAAATAGAATATATTGAAGGAAAACCTTATAGTTAATATGATGTGAAAATCAGGTAGTTTATAAACATTTCTTAAAAACAGGAAATGTAGGCCTACTAAATATTAAATTTATCAGATCGTTTTCTATGCATGTAGAAAATCATAATCTAGGGATTTAATAGACTAGTACAGTTTCATGCGTAAATATTTTTTCTGCAACTGATACTTTGAGAAGGTGTTCAATTAAATAAATATTATAGATATACTTCACGTTGTTTCACTGATTGTAAACTTTCTAATATATAGTGTGCACGCACTGACTATTTACACAATATCAGAACTCAAAAGTTGGTGTAAGCCGGAGACATTCGTACTTGCACGTTTAATCTATTGCACTGCTGATAGCGGTTCGACTCACTGGGTCAAGGGGTATCTAAATCTTTGATAGGTTATATACATTGTAATGATATAGTTTTCTGTGTTTTTTCTTTACCCTAATTAAGCACCTCTTCCCTGAATGTGCTGAGAAACTCCTACACTGAAAATTGCTTTGTCACTATTCCTAAGCATTTCGATCCAACATTCAATATGTAAATCTAGACAAAGGGGGGAAATAGAAAGCACGTTAATTAGCTTTAGTATCGTCAATTCACAGGCGACGATTTGAGACATCTCTTATTTTTCCTGAAGTATTCTGTTGCCAATTCTTTCCCATTAAATGTCAAAATAAATAAGTTGAAAGGAAGAATGTTTTTGGGTAGCACTTATTACGGATGCGCTGTGGGTCTAGGCCTGAGAAGTGCTGGGTCATGTCGAGGTTTTTTGGGCTCTGTCGTTGTGATGCCGTACCTGGAGCCTGCTGCCTCCATTTACGACAGAACGGGTATCGAATTGCGGGTCTATTGTTCCGGCTAACCCTTGCGGACTTTGCCATTCACAAAACTAAATTACATTTACACATTAGATGGATGTGCATACGATATATTGCATTAATCAATTAAAATGATATTATTCAAAGAAATTACAATAACTTGGATATAAACAATCGATTTCCTTGCTGTATTTCCGTTTACTTTTTAAAGGTGTAATTGTCCATAAAGAATTTAGTTTTTGGCCAAACTGAATATTTCTGCGTATTTAGTTCCTAATAAGCTTATCACACCAGATGCTGCTTTCTCACGATATCGTACAATAGTAATTGTCCTTGTGAGAGTGGGTCCTATTAAAATGACAGAAGTGGACAAAAAGTTCTAGACATTTTAAGGACACTGTCCCCAGATCCAAGATCTAGATTCGGAGGGTTTTGTTCTCAATAAGTATTCTATAAATATTAATGTCAAGTTTACTGCCTTGAAAATATGTTTTGAAATATATTGAAATCTTTGTTTTCATTCAAATTATCGTCAATATTATATGTTGTCGTTAATGCCAAATTTACGCTCTTGAAAACAAATTTTGAAATATATAGAAAATCGGATTTTCGACTGAGCTACTAAACATAAAAATACTTTTAATTCCACTAAAACGTTAATAAACTCCCCAAGGTATGGTTATTTTAAAATCTTTACAAGGAAAGTAAATATGATTGATTCCACTGACATATGGGTGGTATTACCTTTCATTAATTATTTAAACTTCTCACACTTCAGAAATTCTTAAACACATAATTTGCTTTACGACAAAGTAACATGCAAGACTTGTAATAGAAAGACTTTGACAGAATAATGGATTAAGGGCGATTTATATGCTTCATTTGGACGGACAGACGGGAGACGCACTTTCTCTCTGGTCTCCATTTTCTAATGAAAGCCGCGGGAAGTCCATTCATAGAACGAAATATGTGGAGTAGAAATGCATGAATTAGAGCTTTTATTGTGCTTTCTGTTAACATGCAGATTCAACGAAGGCGTCCATGAGAGTGTCATAGTTTACAAGTGTTAAAAGAAACAGCCGGATGAAGATGTCAAAATATTCATCCCTCTACAAATATTATTACAAATGATTTAGATTTAAATAACCGTGAACAATATTCTATCTTTCTGCAAAGTTATATGAATACGTCCTGAAGCTTCTTCAATTAGTTCAAGTGATCCTGTCCATAACTAAAGTGTAAAAATCATTAATTGGAATCCGTCACAGAGATGAATGGGGTATAAATCGAGAGCCCCGTCCCCATCGCAGAGTGTGTGCACAGCCCGCTCGTGTCGCCTGCTCGCTGCATGGTAACACAGGATATCGTTATTCGCCCATTGTTTTCCTGTAGATAAATAAACATATTGAATTAGAAAGCTAATATTTTGTTTGTTAAGCAAAAATCGTCCGTCTGAAGAGGCACGATCGCGGTACCACTACCCAACTGTCGCGATGAAAAGAGACGACCGTCACCCACAGACCTGGGAAACAATGTATTGCTTACGCCGTACCAGCTTTAGATGTGTTATTAATGAGATTAGAGCGATAGTGTATCGAATTAACAAGTTTCTCAACTTGTAACATCTCCAAACAGCGATTACCCCAGATCTTGTCAGTGATTGGGCTTATTTACGAGGCAACTATTATGCTGTTTGAATTTTAATTTATGCATGTCGATATCAGAGGGTGATTCGCAACTTAATAACACTTTAAAGCATGGTATGATTGTTTGAGGTTATAACTATAACAAGTGTGTGAATTATCTTTAAGAATTGATCTCGCTTTGAGATACTAGAAGACCGAAGACTGTCCAAAAACCATCTGCACACTTTGATTGTAAATTTATGGAATATAGTTTACACTGCATGTGCAATGTGCTGTATGGTTGCATGTATTATGTTGAATATCTGCAAGAAGAATCCAGATTTATATTCTCGTGTAGTATAATTGTCCGCATGTATTGAAAAGTCTGTGGGAGGAATTCATAAAACGAAACTCGCGTTATTGATCTTAAATTGCATTCTTTTTTAATTGCATTCTCTTTTATTCTTATTTGAATATATAATATATCAGTCATTACACATTAGTTTGTCCGGAAGCATATTCAATGGTAACATAAATGTATAAATTACATTCTAAAAAAAATTCCCACATCTTGGATATTACAAGATCTGCATACCTCAAAGGGAATTTTTATATGCAAAGTATCTCTTTCGTTTCATTCCACAAATTTTTATTATCAAATTATGCAAATTAAAACTCGATTATGATCTGATATTTCACCTCTTAAAATTTAAAGCTCACAAAATATATATACCAGCACTTGATGCCCCATTATTTACAGTCTTATCTGTTTTAACATAAACAGTATACGTGTATGGTGTAAACAAAATGAAATATGCGTGTATTTTTGTGGGATTTAATTTTTATTCAAAGACATTCAACTTTCATGCAAATATTTCTTATTCTCACCATGTGCATATATAGCGTTGAGAAGTATATGTACATGTATGACATTTGTTGCAATAAATAAATGAATCAATAATAGCTACTAATTAAAAAAACCAACAACAACAACGAAAATTTTGAATTGTATACATTTTAATCGCGGGGGGTGTTTGTCTTCCTGCTCGTGTTAGCGCTATCGACGAACTCTGAACTGATAGCAACTCAATGAGATTTCGATCTCCCAACTAACTTGTGTAATAAACTAAACGACATTTATTCGATAGATAAATGAATACATGTAACCTTTATGTGACCAGGGGAAGTCATGGTTCAAAATCTATCTATATAAAGAAAACCCACCCGAAAACCATTTACAGAATAATGCAATGACTTCTACAGATATGCAGTGAGACGATTTAATTTCTTCCCACCGTCCATTGTGCATTACCACTAGAACGAGTCGTGTAATGGGCCAAACATAATAGTTCGAATATGATCCCGGATGTCACTTTGTTGGAACATGGGAAAGTAATTGTGTTCCAGTTTTGGGCCCCTTTCATCGTGAGACAATATGAGACCATATTGCAAGGATGTCCAGTTGCCATAAAAGTGAATATATTCAGACTGCAAGCTTTAATATCAAATTCATTGAATTTAGCAAAGTCATTCCATACAGAGTGACGTGCAAAGAAAATCAAACTTCCACTTGTGCATGGCGTACTTAGCTGCGCTTTTGCATGGATATATAATACCGAGGGAACCAACTACGACTTTGGTCAAAGCGTATCTGTTTTACGTGGAATCCTGGTACTATCTAAACGGAAAAGATGTTCTCCAATGCTTAGGTGTACCGAACCCACACTCGTGCGGCTTATGGGTGCATGTTAACCAACGGACGGATTCCAACTGCGCTTCTCGTACGTGATACAAGTTACTAATCTTGAAGAGCAGTTGTAAAAACTCTTTTTAAAAATTCTACAGCCTTTAAAGCTTCACTTTGCCAAACTGCAGCATCATGTCAATCTCCCATCACATGCACTTGTATTTCTGATCGTCCATTTTTTAAACATCTGTAGAATACAGTATCAAAATGGTGCCAGAAAATATGTGTATTCAGAGAAAAGATTTTAACATCTGATGTGACTTATATTATCTGCTTTCAGCTACAGTCGATGACGTACTTTCACCACCATATTTGACGAGTTTCGGGGCTGAGAGAGAAACAAATGGTATACGATTTTATGATTTTACTGTCAGTACAAATATAACGAGAACGTTTTTGTGACGTTTTGTTTTACGTAGCAACTTTTATAGCAAAACTCTACTTCAGAGGCTTTTCTTGCATTAATAAAAGTATCCTTGAAGTACGCTGAAAGTAACAGTTATCGATTCGTTTGTCTTTGTACCGTCATGGATTGTGATTTATCCATTGTAGTCCACTCATTAGCGTCCAATACATGTAGGACTCTAAAGCTTATATTCAATTAGTACAGCGTGAATCTAGAGGGTCAATCCAAATTATTCTTCACTAAGATCAATTAATTGGTGTATCTTTATAATCTATGGTGATCTTTATGATGTTGGCCTTCGTCCTATGACAAAAAATCGCTATCTAGTGAGATTGATTGATTTTATATTGTTTAACGTCCCACTCGAGAATGTTTCATTTCATATGGAGATCGACGTCACCATTGCCAGTGAAGGGCTGCAAAATTTAGCCCTATGCTTGGCGCTTACGGCCTTTAAGCAGGGAGGGGTCTTTATCGTGCCATACCTGCTGTGACACGGGACCTCGGTTTTTGCGATCTCAATCCGAAGGACCGCCCCATTTAGTCGCCTCGTACGACAGTATCTAGTGACAAAGCAATTCCTATCATATACCTGTACTGTTTTCTTTTTAAGATTCGGAATCGGAAGCAGAAGACAGTGTATGCTTACAACCAAAAAAGCCAGGACCATGTAAAGCAAGAATGAAGAGATTCTACTTCAATCCCGCTAACAAAGGCTGTGAAGAATTTTTCTATGGAGGGTGTCAGAAAAACGACAACAATTTCAAGAGTCTTGAGGAGTGCAGAAATAAATGTATTGGCAACTGAGGATGCTGATCTGGATCATAAAGATATTGTCTCCCTCTCACATTTTTGTTTATAATTTCGACATTTTTTGGAAACTCCGAAATGGGCGTAATTCTGAAATAAGAAAATTTTGTCTTCATAACACTGAGAGGTATATGACTGACAATTTAATGAAGATTATTAAATGCAGTATGAGTTCACATTGAAGAGTTTTAGAAGAAAGATGAAATATATCGTGGGCACAAATTGATTTACCGAAAATTGAAAAATAAATAGCAGACATAAATTTGCAAAATCATATTACATATTTTCCTATAGACACAAATTAGGTACCTTTCACGTACAAAAAACAACAACAATACATTGGCATATAATTATTGATATGTTTGGTTCCATGAGGACTTTTCATAAAAAATCTAGTTTAAAAGTTTCTTTCAATGCATTTAGTATTCCTAGAATTATGTTTACTGGATTTCCTTAGAAATCGACATATATTTGTGATTGTGCAAAAATTCATGCGCTTGCAAGTTATTTAGTCACCCCTATTTCACCAATCGTAGAAGTGTTCATCCAAGTGCACAACAGACACAATTCTAGGCTTTCCGCGATCTTCTGTTTGCACCCGAGTAGCAAACAATATATAAGGTGTGTGTTTAATAGCTGGATTCCACCATGTGGACTTTGTTTTTTCTTAGTTGATATTGTTAAAATTATTGTTATTTGAATTATGAAATAAATATCGAGATACAGAAAGGGTGTTGTGTTCAGCAAATTTATCTCCGTACAGCAGAGTTTTGGATAGAATGTAATCATTCTTGTTCATTTCTTTTGTTGCACCTGCATAAAAATCTTTGTTGCTATTGGATATAAAATCTTAAAAGTCAATGTACAGATAGGTAAAATTTTGAAAATTCGAACGTTGTAAGGATTCTGCATCTAATATTTCTCAACTGTTAGGAATGGTATTTTACAGAAATGTTTAGCTTTTTAGGGGAACGTGTTCCAGTGATCACGAAGATGTCACTCTCACTCATTTCAAATCATTGCTCTCCTTTGTCATCAATATCTTCTCCATGTTCAATTGACCCGTTACAATGTTATACCCGATGCTATTCTGACTTTTGCATTAAAGTATCCCATTACAATTAAGATGGCATGCTGTGATTGTCTTGTAGATTTTCTAAAAATCTCTTTTTGTCTCCGTGGGATCAAGTTTATTTTGAAGATGGTTATATATATTTGTAAAATATAACACATAGACCTCTCTCAGACAGGCAATTCATTTATATCAGGGACTTTTTAGTTTTTAAGTTTTCATCTATACCAATGTATATAATCTCACTGGATGGAACCATTCTTTTCATTAGTCAAATACATGTGCTTACTTTGCAGCTTTCCGGAGCTGTTTTTGTACTAAAAAGCTTATTCAACTTGAACAACACAAAGCTTATCTTTCCATTTATTGATCTACTTGGATTATTTCGCCCATGATTAATACAGTTCTTGTATAGAAATACAAGTACTGTCATTTAGAGTGCACAGTGACGTCAGCCGATGGACGACATTCAGTTGACGTTTATCGACAATCATCATGATCAATGTCGTCTGCATTTGTGTAGCAATTTCAATGTCCATATATTGGTATTCAGTCTCAAAGATACTTGCAAGGATGCAAGTTTGAATAAAGATATGGATATTTTTGGGCTGGTTTAAACTATATAGTCTAGCCGAGTTAAATTTGATAATACTGATCTACTCCACAATGCGTTTACACTGGTACAAATTTCAAAACCACATACATGTACACGTTAATCAACCCGAATACAGTTTAGTGTGCACGTGAAATGGAATGGATACCACCTATCACTATAAAACTTTAACGTAACGTTTCCAGATGTGATTAGAAACTATGGACAGGAAGTATGCACCATTGAAATATTGATATATTTTTTGGCATTTAATTCTTTTTAGCATGTTGTGAGGTGGATCAATTTAATCCACTTAATCCAGGCTAAGTTGTTCAAGCTAAATTCATTAAGTGTGAACTAATCCCAAGTAATTGGATAGCACATTTGGAATAGGTCAGGTGAGAGAATACCCTGTTTTGCAGGATCCCACGTCACTAGCATGTATCCTATACGGAGGTACGATCTTATTCTTTATACTGCATGTCCCCTTTCTGGAGTGATAAGAACGGTGTCAGCCTCTTTTTATATAGTGTATTACCGGTATGTACTGGTTCATTCGTGCACGAGGGCATTTTACTACACATGTATTGGTGTTTACAGATCTAGACCGTTTCTTGGATTTGGTCAGTTGCTGGTAAATCGCTGTTCAGTCAATTAACAAATATTTTATACACTTATTCAAAATGCTGTCAGAAATGAATGGTTTTTAAATGAGCATGTTGAAAAAAAAAATAACCATTCTACATATACTCTACGTTCTTATTTTGTAAATTAATCTCATCTTATTACACTTGTGACGGTCAAACATGGTTCGATCACCGGTGGGCAGAAAGCTCAGTTGGTAGAGCACCTGACTAGAGATTCAGGGTGCCCGGGTTCGAATCTTGGTCTGGTTCGTTGCATTTTCTCCCTTCCTGTTACATCTGTTGCCGTAAATAAAGTAGAATAGCTTCTGGGACTGACAGATGAAAATGCCTGCCAGGGGATAAAGATCCTGGGTTGAAATCTTCAATAGGTGAAGAGTTTAAAGGGAGGAATGTGACGGTCAGACGGGTTCGATCGCTCAGTCGATAGATCACCCAAATAGAGATTCAGGGATCCAGGGTTCGAATCCTGGTCTGCTCCGTTGCATTTTCTCACTTCCTTTTACACACTGTTAAAATTTGAATTATCATAACATATAAACATCGTCACTTGATTTCCTTTCGTTTTCAGTATTAGATTTTACATTAGATAAAATTAAAATGAAATACATTGTACATTTTTGTAAATGAAACAAAAGTACTCAGTTAACTTTACATATACCTAATCAGTTATTACTCTTCTTTTAGCATTTTGAAATCAAGTGCTAGATGAACTTATAGCTATTCAGATATCAATGGTAAGTTAAAATGTAAACATTTTAATCGCATGGGCGTGTTTTAATTTCCCGTGTTGGTGTTATCAGTACACTCTGCACCGATGGGTTTATATCAAAGTCAATGAGCTCTCGATTTGGTAAACCTCTTAAACGACATTTACGTACAAGGCCTCATTAAAGAAATTGATTCAATGAATTGCAAATAGCAATGGTTCAAAACCCGAGACAGTCAATTAGAAATATTAACTACTTCCTGTGGAACAAGTGAGTCTAACATTTATTTAAGATTGTTAAAAAAAATCTCTCGTGTTTCATAATTGGCCTTGCGAAGTGTCTTAGGGAGGAAAATCATATCATGAAAGGTGGTGTAATTCTTTGAAATTTTATTCTTATTTCTGAACATCAAGATGGATACCGATGTGGCTTTTAAATCAATGTTAAATCCATATCTGGATTAATTTTCATCCATAATTCAAATTTTGCACACATTGATATCATCTACCTCTTAGAATTGACCACCTGGTTTCTAAGGCTCAAATGTTCATTCACCGCCAACAGAACGTGGCGGATGACGACCGACGGGCTCATATTGTAATTAGTCACTCATGCACTAAATATTCTACTTACTGATTATGGTAATGACTTATATGCAGACACACAATGTGGGGATCTACCCGTCGTGCATTGCGGTCACTACACAGGCACGAGTCACGCGATGGGCCAAACTTGGAAGCTACAATGTGATCCCGGATGTCGATTAGTTGGATCAGGAGATATTACTTGTTTGGCAGTTCCGGATCCATTTCACCATGTGGCAATATGGGATCATATGCAAGGGATGTCCAAATGCGAAAAATGTAAATATCTCTCTATTATATGTATCTTATGAATACCTTCTGAAATCTTAAGATCGGGTTAGATTAGAGTTACGTACAGTAAAAATCAAACTTCAGCTTGTTGTGGCGTCCCACCTGCGCCTGCGCATGGATATACTGTAGGAAAAAACTATGACGTGTATCAAAACGTAACCATTAAATGCGATCCTGGCTACCATCTAAACGGAAGTGATACTCTCCAATGCTTACCTGTAGCCAACCCTAAGGTTTGCGGTGTTTGGGTGTATATTCCTGAATGGACGGATACTAAATGCCTACCTCGTGCGTGATAGAAGTTACTTTTTTTAAAAGGAAAGTAAAGAGCAATTTAAAAACTTTTAAGCATTGTTTTCCAATTTCCTACATATTTGATTATTTCTTTCAAATCAAAAAGCATCCCAATAACCTCGAACTACTGCAGGTGTATTTCAAGTCGCTCGTTATGTACTATGCAACTACTAGCACATTTTAAAAAAAAACAACAACAAAGCATTGCTGTATATAGTATTTAGATTACCCATCACTAAAATTTTGTTTGCTAGAAAATATAACTTCAATATCTAGAAAAACAATTTAATATCACCATATTTATATTATCTTTTCAGTTACTGTCGACTCAAAACGTTCACCATCACATTTGATGAGCTCTGAGGTTGAAAGGAAAACAACAGGTAGCCGATATTTTCGTAGAAAAATAACAAAGCAGTTACATTAACTGAATCTTTAATTGAACAGAACAGAGATGATCAGAAGGGTTGATAGTATCACTTACTATGGCAAGTTCGTGAACAGTATGCCGGTGTGAGGCGTTGCGGTTCATATCATCATGCATTTTCAAAACTGAAATTTATTTTCTACATCTACATTCTACTTTCATTTCTGTCAGAGTTCCCAGCCAATCAAACAAGCGCACTATATTTATCAAGATTCATACGCGTATTGTTGACAACTGCAGTGCATTCAATAGGATATGGTTATCATTACAATTTGTAAACATATCTAAGACAAACACACTGGAAATGTAAATGTTTGAGTGATATCTATCTATCTATCATTTAAGTGATATCACTTATTCGACTCA
Organism: Ostrea edulis; assembly: GCF_947568905.1. NCBI lineage: Eukaryota > Metazoa > Mollusca > Bivalvia > Ostreida > Ostreidae > Ostrea > Ostrea edulis. The sequence goes on from NC_079165.1 coordinate 61,366,704, forward strand.
TTGAAAGAGGAACATGAAATATCACCTACTCGCGTCGTTGACGTGATACATGTTTCGCAAATCTGCGTCATTACTTAATCGTTTAATTGGTTGTATAACTAAACTGAAATACCAAAACGGTGCCTCATATTGACGACAGTGAATCTATTACAAATTTTACAAGTTTGATACTTTCTGTCGTTCTCCTATTTAACATAAGTTTGGTGTAACCCAGGTGGCAATCGACCACGTCATGCATTCAGATTGCAGAAAATCCTTCTGGATATATCTGAACTAGATAATCACTTTAAACTGTATGTAATTCCTTCAGTACTTTAGCATTTTCCGTAAGATTTCAGTAAAATTTTAAGATTTTAAAGGAACTTTAACTTGCTTGTTACGGTCATAAGAAGGGGTTGACTGGGGCGATTCGAGTGACCCACAAAGACAGAGGTCGCGTGCTTGTGCAGAATGCTGAGCATAGATAATTTTGCAATTCTTCATCAGTGACGTTATCGTTTTAAGAAATATTCCTTATTCCTAATAAAAAGAAGAAAAACAGAGATTTGTCTTAAAAACTCTGTACATGAAACTGTTGATGACGAAATTAATCCAACAAGTCAAGTAAGTATTACTTGCACGACTTGTTTGAATAAATATTGTCATCAGTTGCGTTATATACATCTGTATGGCGCATATAAATATTAGGTATGAGCTTCAAAATGATAACATGATTACAAAATTTCCCCATCCCTTTACTAAATATGAAATCTGATCGTTATACATTGAATACCTAAAGTATGAGCTTGTTATTCTCACCGTGGGATGTCGCAGCCTATCAATATTGTATGATTCATTCATTCATTGTATATTGTTTAACGTCCCACTGGAGATTTTTTTATTTATATGGAGACGTCACCGGCAATTTGAATTTCATAGTCATAACGAAAAGAGGTAGAGAATAATTATTGACTATACTCGATCTACGCTTGGATAATTTACAAGGATGGTACTAGTAACAATGAAAGTTTGTGTTATATTCTCGACAAAATGGCATGGAGAGTGGCTTTTAAATTACATTAACAGGAAACACGCAGGAGAAAAGCATTTAATTAAATGGTGTCATCAATTTTAGAGTGAAAGTGTCCATGTGCTTCCTGTGTACTGATAAAATGCTCCCTATTGCAAATATTTGTCTCCCTTAATTCAAAATGAACTCATTGAAATTTATTGAAATCAATAAGAAACAAGAGATGTTTGTAAACCATGTATGCCCCCCATGGTGCAAAATTGAAAAGGGTTATACACATGCATTATTAATTGATAGTAGTATCACCAATTCGAAATATTGAGCAGACAATATCTTCCAATGTCAGGGGTGGATTGACCATGTGACCGAAAAATCAATATGGGTCATCTACTCCTTATGCTGTACCAGTGTACCAAAATTGGTGTCAATCAAGCAAATAATTCTTAGAATATAGGAGACAATATATTACTTTGTCCAGTTTAACCATTGACCTTTGACCATGTGACCTCAAAATCAATAAAGGTCATCTTCTCTTGAAGATGTACCAGTGTACCAAATTAGATGTCTGTCAAGCAAAGGTTCTCAAATGTCCAGTTTGACCCTTGACCTTTTACCATGTGATCTCAAAATCAATAGGGGTCATCTTCTCCTGAAGATGTACCAGTGTACCAAGTTTGATGTCTGTCAAGCAAAGTGTTCTCAAGATATTGTGCGGACAGTATATTCCCATGTCCAGTTTGACCCTTGACCTTTAATCATGTAACCTCGAAATCAATAGGGGCCATCTTCTCCTGAAGATGTACCAGTGTATCAAGTTTGATGTCTGTCAAGAAAATGGTTCTCAAGATATTGAGCGGATAGCATATTCTTTTGTCCAGTACCTTTGACTATGTGACCTCAAAATCAATAGAGGTTATTTTCTCCTGAAGATGTACCAGTATACCAAGTTTGATGTCCATCAAGCAAAGGGTTCTCAAGATATTGAGCGGACAGTATATTCCTATGTTCAGTTTGACCCTTGACCTTTGAACATGTGACCTCAAAATCAATAGGGGTAATCTTCTCCTATAGATGTACCAGTGTACTAATTTTGATGTCTGTCAGGCAAAAGGTTCTCTAGACATTGAGTGGTCAGTCTATTCCTATGTCCAGTTTTACCTTTGACCATGTAACCTCAAAATCGACAGGGGTCATCTACTGTTTGGGATGTACCAGTGTACCAAGTTTGATGTCTGTCAAGCAAAGGGTTCTCAAGATATTAAACGGACAGTGTCTTCCTATATCCGGAGTAGATTGACCCTTGACCTTTAAACCTGAAAAACAATAGGGATCCTCTTCTACTCATAACCAACTCACATATGAAATATCATTACGATGAAGTGAATGGTTTTCAAGATATTGAGCAGACAACATGTGGCCTACCGACCGATCGACCGACAGGTGCAGACCCTCTTATTTAAAGGGGGATAACAAGATTGCTAGAGGTTAATAAAGCTGATTGTTCAGTGCAGGAAAGTGCACCAATTCTGTCACTGTAAAGCAGCTGTCCATGTGTCATCGTATGTGAACAATTTAATAACTTGGGAGTGAGTAACTTTTTAAAGAATTGTTTGTGGGTTTCTCAAAAATTAAAAGATCATATGGTGAAACTGTTGTAAACACGATTATCCAGGAGTTGACTGATTAAGGAACCGTGACGCAAAACATGAGAGATCAAGGATATGGCGATGCTGATGAATCTTCAGGTGTTCAGACCACAATAAGACAAGCTGTTCCTTTTGCAGAATATGTTCATTGTGATGTACACTAACTTAACCTAGCTGTTCTGAGAGCATTTCGAATCCCTGAAAATTTTAGCATAATGAATGTTATTCAACAGATAACAATTTCATCTTTCCATTCTCCTAAGCATGACTTGGCTTTCGGAAAATTTCTGGAAAAGGTCAGATAAAAAAAACCCACCAAAATGCAGGACTGAAGAAAGATCACGCTAATGTGTGTTTTCTATGGCAAGTCCTTTTACTATTTATTCGAAAAATGAAATATCTCTTTAGATTAAAGAGATATCTCTTATCTTAAGGAGATATATCTTTAAAATGAGATATATATCTCAATCTTAAGAGATATTTCTCTAAAAAAGAGATATCTCTTTCACGTAGAGAGATATCTCGTTTACTTTTAGAGATATATCTTACACTTTGAGAGATATCTCTTTTACTTTGAGAGATATCTCCTTCACTTAAAGAGATATATCTCTAAGAATTCCTAGAGAGATATCTCTCAAAGTATAAGAGAGATCTCTTTAATGTTGAAAAAGAGATATCTCTCAAGCAGAAAGAGATATCTTTTTCCAATATTTTTTATTAGTTTGAATACTCCCTTAACTGGAAACCGACCAAATCAAATCTTAGCATGATGGCTGTTATCCCGGGGGAAGATTTTGCGTTTACTGCATGTAAAGTGTATATAGGTAACAAAAAACAAAGACAATAAATTGATAAAATTTGTGAGCAAAACTAGATTTAACCCCTCGGTAACTTGATAATGTTACCCCAACCACCTCTTCAACCTTTTTCGCCAGTTTTACACTAGAAGTATTTTGATTGGTTAAAAAATAGGGTTACATCATATTAATGGCGATGCAATAGGGAGAAGTCATTATGATCACCAGGGGAAATTTAAGTTAAAGAGATATCTCTTATTGAAAATTTAAAGAGATATCTCTCTAACTTAAAGAGATATCTCTTTTTACATTGATAAAGAGATATCTCTTTACGCTAGAGAGATATCTCTTTCTCTTTGAGAGATATCTATCTAGTTTTAAGAGATATCTCTCAAAGAGAAAGAGATATCTTTCTAGCGTAAAGAGATATCTCTTTTGTTTAAAGAGATATCTCTTTTGTTTAAAGAGATATCTCTTTTGGTTAAAGAGCTCTTCTGGTTAAAGAGATATCTCCCTAACGTAAAAAGATATCTCTTTAACTTTTAGAGATATATCTACAACCAATAGAGATATCTCTCTAGTGTAGAGATATCACTCTTATCTAAAGAGATATATTATTTTACGAATAAATAGTAAAATGGCTTGCCATAGTTTTCACATGGTTCAGCAGTGGTAACACTTTGAATCTATTCAAGTCTGCCTTCACTGTTATACTTGAAGCGCTAAATCATCTAGATGGCGACAAAGACAACAAAACAAGACCTCGGTCTCTTTCAACGCAGACTTTCGGATTTGTTGTTGATTTCGCAATGGAACATCTACTCTATACGTTGTCTATCAACAATTCTACATAATCAGAGCATATCGTCAGAATCATACAGTTATTTCTAGTTTCAGGCAAATTTAAAAAAAAATGAAGAAGATTGAGATAAACTGTTTACCAATACTTTTATTAGTTGGTATCAAACCCAGTGTTCATAGAGGTGCTATTGAAATATAAAGGAATCGGGCGAATATTCCTGCTCAGACACTCTCGGAATACTGGTAGGGGGATTATTTTGCTCCCTGTATTTGATAAGTCTATGATTCCTCCTAGGTACCTGATCCCACCTCTAGTATATCCAGGGGTCCGTATTTGCCCAACTCTCTGTTTTGTATTGCTTATAGGAGTTATGAGATTGATCACTGTTCGTTATCTTCACCTTTCATGGAGGTACGATCTGAAATGATTTTTTATTACATCAAATATTTATGAATCGTTCCCTTTCTGGAGAGAATAAAAGTGATGTCAATATCTTTTATACATTGCTGCATACTAATATTACATGTGTGTACCGGTTTATTCTTGTACGATAGCATGTATTAGTGTTTACAAACCGTTTCTTGGATGCTATTGTTATTGTAAATCAATATTCAGTCAATAAACAAACGTCTTTTTTATTTATTGAAAATGCTATCAGAAATGAATGTTATAAACGATAACACCCCACCCACCCCAAAAAAAAACCACACGTTAGTTCGTTGAAAATTTAAAAAGGACAACACTTCACGTTCATATCATGCAAGTTAAGTTGCACTAAATAAATTCGAAAATTCTTAGCACACACATTCAAGAACTTGTTGTCCTTTGATATTCAGTTTTATTAGTTTTACCATGAACAATATAACTACATTCGTATTTGATGTAAACAAAATAAAGTTAAAGAGCGTTTTATAATGAATTTTACAATGAAGCAAACACGCCCAACTCTTTACCATATGTACATGTATTACTCTTGTTTTAGAATTTGAAATTAAAATTTTTGTTTTAGATAATCTTATGATAAACGAAGCTAGCCATAGTAAGAGCTTACCTTTTTGTGTATCTATTTCAAGAGTTTATCACCGACATTCAAACGTCATAAGCTCTACGTAAAGTGTCACAAATGTATGGTACCCAGGGTGTTAGCAGTGAGGACTGACGCCTGTCGCGACTCTGTTTTTAAATCCGAAAGACCCGTGACCAGGGTGCCTATTGATAATACACAAGCTACCACTAGTACAATGTGAAATCCATGACCTCTCTCTGGGTTATTTTTCATTTACAAACTAAGTTTTGTAGTGAATCATTTACTAAATATACATGTACCATTTACTGATTATTGCAGACATACAATGTGGGGATCTACCCGTCGTGCATTGCGGTCACTACACAGGCACGAGTCACGCGATGGGCCAAACTTGGAAGCTACAATGTGATCCCGGATGTTACTTAGTTGGATCAGGAGACATTACTTGTTTGGCAGTTCCGGATCCATTTCACCATGTGGCAATATGGGACCATACGCAAGGAGTTTCAAAATGCGAACAATGTAAATATATTTATACGGTTTCTGACGTTTTAAGATCAAGTTTACGAACCAATATCATACAGACTTACATAAAATCAAACTCGAACTTCCAGCTTGTTGTGGCGTCCCACCTGCGCCTGCGCATGGATACACAGTAGGAAAAAACTTTGACGTGTTTCAAAATGTAACCGTTAAATGCGATCCTGGCTATTATTTAAACGGAAGTGATATTCTCCAATGCTTACCTGTGCCCAACCCAAAGGCTTGCGGTGTTTGGGTGTACGTTACTCAATGGACGGACTCCAACTGCGTTCCTCGTACGTAGTACAAAAGCGATTTGAAAACTTTTAAGCCGTGTGGTTCGATTTATAGCATTCTATCAACCTTTAAATCCTGTAAATTAAAGTATTTGAGGCCGATCTAGAAAATGATCTAGAAAATGATAAAAATTCAGTATTCTGAAAATCAATTTCAGTATAATCATATACTTGTATTATTTATCTCTGTTCTCAGTTACTGGTGACGCGAAACGTTCACAACCATATTTGATGGACACGGGTGTCGAACAGAAAAGCACAGGTAGACCATATTCCCGTAAGAAAATAACAAAACACTTACTTTAACTGAAACTTTTTAAATTGATCAGTACAAAGATTATCCGAAGGTTGTATATTGCAACTTGATATAGAAGTCATGTAAGATATATCAGTTAATCGTTTGAATATCACTTCCTCCTTGATGTGATATCGCTTAAACAAAGCTGTGATATCACTTAATCGTTTAAATGATAATAGCACTAAATGTAAATTATAAGTATTCGAAACAGCACCTCATGAAAACGTTCAGCTATAAAATCAATGTACAAATTCAATGTTTCTGTTATTCTCCTGGTAACTAATGGTTGTTCTAAGTCATTCAAATTCAGCCACAACCATACAGAAAATCTCTAGATGTACTGGAATTGGATATTCACCTTTAAAATATTCATATTTCCTTTAGTGTTTTTACATTTCTTTAAGGTGTTGAGCAAAGTTTGCAAGGAAAAATCCTGTAAACGTTTCCAGACAAACTCCTATAAGTAGAACTTGACAAAGTCCCGCAAGAAATTTACTTCTCAAGAGACCGATTGCGGTAGCCTAGTGGAATGAGATTACCAAACCCGCGGATGTGTAATCCGAACGCAGTTTATTCAAGAATGATCATAGGAATAAATGCCTAGGTGTTACGTGACTGGCTAATATCAAGAGTGAAATTGTTTGGAATTGGAAGAACTAGTATATAAGTTTAAATTAATTGTCGGGAGGAAAAATTATCGCATAAAAATCGAGAGAAAAATGATAGCGGAAATTACCATGGTGTTTAAAATGAAGGATGTAATTCATTGCAGATTCTTATGTGTTGTAAAAAAAAAAAAAAAAAAAAAAAAAAAAAAAAGAAGAAGTAAAAATATGACCTATAAAAGCAACGGTGCCCTATATAATTATTGTCGGTTTTTATTAGCGTTTGGAATGAACTTTCAAAAGTTGGTAATCATTTGTCTAAAATTAACATAGTTGATTAGTGAGAGGGCCAAAGGTTAATATTGAGGTCTATGGGCAACCTCTGCACTCTTTTCGCTAGTAAAGACGCTCACTTCGCAACTTGGAGGTTACGGGTTCCAGTCATTGTTTGGGTTTTTGGGGGGGGGATCTTGGTATTTTCAGGATGATTTTTAAATTTAATTGTAAAACATTATACACATATAGCATTTAAATTATTTGAAATACCACACATCCATGTTTTTCTCTTTAAAAGATTTGGAAGCAGAAGACGACATATGCTTGCAACCAAAGAATACAGGTCCGTGTAAAGCAAGAATGAAACGATTCTACTTCAATTCCGTGAAGAAGATCTGTGAAGAGTTTATCTACGGGGGATGTAAGAAAAACGACAACAATTTCAAGAGTCTTGAAGAGTGCAAAAACAAATGCATTGGCAACTGACTACGTTGATCTGGACTAATAAAAGTGTTATTTTCTTTTATTTTATTTTTTTTCTAGAATTCTCTTAATTGGGTGTGACTTCCTTTCTAAATTAACCTACATGTATAGCCCGATGAAGTACATGCATCTCTTTTGGCTGTAGTTCAAGTTCACGTTGAGGTTTTATTTAGCAATATACAGGAAGCGTGTTGTGTGAAATATCTTTTCTAAGTGTTATTGTCTGTAAGGATTTGGACACTTGTACAAGAAATATGGCACTTATGACCACATATTTTGTTACAACTTCATAAAGTGATTGCACCTGGTGCTAGAAACAATATCTTTCCACAACTCAGTTGCCTTGGCTCTGTATAGAAAAGTTAAAAAGATGTAGGTCATTATTTATCCAATCACAAACCCCTCGGGTTTTGTTTGTCTTGTCAATATCAATTTTGAGTCTTTTATTTATATCAGTCAAAAACACGAGACACTTGTTTTTACAAGTAAATTGTTAATAAATAAAAATAAATGGGGAAATCACATTATATCTAATGATATAAAGGATGGTGAAGTCAAGACTAGAAAATTGATAGACAATGGAAAACAAAATTAAATTTCGGTATAAGTGTTAATAGGTCAAACATATGGAGCACTAGTAAAGCTACCCATTACAACAGGATTAATATTACAGTTTCAGGTAAGTTATCTAGAACACTATTATTCAATAATAATTCTTAAAGCTACTGAGTTCAGTTACAAAGACACTTTAGACACGACTACACCCCCCCCCCCCTCCTTCCCCCTCAGGCAATGCAATGTTCATAGCAAAGTGGAAAAATCGTCTTCATTACACTTCAATATTCCTTTAACCAACCTTCGGTGGATTTGGTTGAATGAAAAGATAAGAAAGTTGTTTGTCACCCCTCTTTTGCAAGGCAAAAAGGTCGTTATCGTGTCAGCACCTCAATGTCAGCCGACAAAACTCCAACGTTTGGATAAGAGCGATGCATCTTACAATATGTGACGTCTCAATTGTTTAATGGTTGTTTGTTTTACGTCCCGTCGAGAATTTTCCACTCATATTGAGACGTCACCAGTTGTAGGTGAAGTACCACAAATTTAGACCTATGCCTAGCGCTTAGGACCTTTGCAGTGAGGGTTCTTTAAAGTGCCAACGCCTGCAGCGATACGGGACCTCCGTTTTCAAGGTCACATACGAAAGACCCGTGATTGCCAAACGTTTGGCGAAGGAACAATTTCTACAGAGGTCTTTATGTACGTCTTAGGCCATGGCACGAGCGGGACTCGAACCCACGAAGATAACTACCACTGAGCTACCGCGTGTATAAATATGACCCCCCAGTACCCCATGCTTGTCGTAAAAGGCGACTAAATAGAGCGGTTCTTCGGATGAGACCGCAAAAACCGAGATCCCATATCACAACAGGTGTGGCATGATAAAGAACCCTTCCTGCTCAATGGCCATAAGCACCGAGCATAGGTCTAAATTTTGCACCTCTTCACTGGCAATGATGATGTCTCCATATGAGTAAATCATTCTTGAGAGGGACGTTAAACAATCTATTTATCTATCTATAGATATATCTATCTATCTGTCTATCTATAGCTATATCTATCTACTAGAATATCGTTTTTGTATATGGGTATACACTATACAGTGTCTGGTGCCAGAAATTCCCCTTATTTGCCATATTCGATTAGCACCGCAATTCTTTAAGATTTCATTCGAGTGATATCAGCACCAGAAGACAGTGTATCTGGATTTCCACTAGAGTGATATCAGCACCAGAAGACAGTGTATCTGGATTCCCCACTAGAGTGATATCAGCACCAGAAGACAGTGTATCTGGATTTCCACTAGAGTGATATCAGCACCAGAAGACAGTGTATCTGGATTCCCACTAGAGTGATATCAGCACCAGAAGACAGTGTATCTGGATTCTCACTAGAGTGATATCAGCACCAGAAGACAGTGTATCTGGATTACCACTTTCAGCATGTATTCTCTTATGCCGTCGCTCCTTGAACATGAGCAACTTAAGTAATATACAAATGATAAAAACATTACAGCGTTTGGTTTATTTCACAAATAAATGGATGCTTCTCTCCGCAATCAACATCCCCCCACGTCAAATCATCGTCTGGATACTGCAACAGAAGACAGTCCTGGTTGCTACCTACGTTATTTGGTTGCCCCGGCTGCCAGTTGCTATAGGTAATGGGGTATGGAGTTCCAGTATCTGTCCATTCAAATATGCCTTCTGCTCTGTCGTCCGATCCACTTGTGTAGAACCCATTGTTGGCCACAACACTCAAATCTGTTATGAAATGTGATATGGTAAATGATTCATATTTGTAACATACATGTACCAATTTATTGTGAATTATTCGGACGATGGATCTCCGTATAAAAAAAAACTAATGCTCTTAAAAACGAATACACTGTACCTGCCATCCATAACTCTAAAACACTACTTCACCTTCGGATAGTTTGATGACTTTGACGATATAGGCTTGTTCCTCACTGGATTTAATGGAAACCAGGTGGGAATACGGATTCTCCTTTTTACACGCGACCTGGGCCTCATACCAAGTACTCGGTGTTGTATGGAATGTGTAGTACGCGGTGGAGTTAGAGGTCATACGAGAGTGAACATTTGATGGGTACTTTGGAATGCCTTTCAAAACAATAAAACGTATAGTAAACTCTAATATAATCATTGCTTCTATTTTTAATAACGTTGCAATTGATAATTCTTATAAAATTATCATCAAAAGATACATTTTGTGATTTCTTACTAGAACACAGATAAGGACTTACTTTTGCATGAAGAATTGAAAACATAGAGGTCGTCTATTGCTATATCCCCGTTTCTTTTATAGTAGGAGTACCCAGAACTGTAGTGGTATACCTTATGGCTGTCTGTTTTTGCCTCAAAGACCAACTTCATATGAAGAACACATGTCAAAATATTATCTAATTCATAAGCATTCAAGCAGTAATGTTCCATAAGGAAAATCAATTTTCGACATTTAGCAATACACTGTATATCCCTAGCGAGCTTTCAAAAATATTCTTACACTAAGAGGAGAAGAAGTATATTCTGAATCTAAATTAATCTTTCCAAGATGCCAATCCTGATTTAGGTTGCCCTTCTGAGAAAAGACTGGATTTCCTAAACCTCCGTGGATCTATAAAAAAAAAAGGTTTACTCACATTACATAATCTTGGGTGTGGACTATTTTCCGAAACGTATGTAGATGTGAAACGTTATGATGAATATATACACCACGTTACACTGAACATACAACTGAACTTCTAGTTGGTTGTGGTATATGTAATAAATAAAGGCTCTCATACACAATACATGTAACGTACACACGATGTACAATTTCTATAACATTGATATGTAATTAACTTTTAGAAAATCGAAGTAATAAACATCCCAAACCTTCGCATATACATTCAACTCTTTAACATCTGCACCGTGGAGATTATACCAGAAGAGAATACAGTATCCATGAGAGGACGGAAACTCAGGGGAGATAAACCTTGCAGTGGACGTTGTTGATGACGAGTGTCGTGTGGCATGGTCGTAAGCATCAAGAAACATATAGTGTCCTAAAAGTAATAGAAATAATTTTATCAAAACTTGAATGAAAATCGTAAAATGATACACTTTATACTTATCATATGACAACATATTCAATCTATATCCAATACATGTGTGACGAAAATATGAGAAGGATCTGAAATTGTTTTACTACTAGTAACCTGCATTGTACGGATGGTACATGTATCTTACCATGTGGATTCCCGTACGTGTGATCCTGTTTTGGTCCTGTTGTAGATGCTTGCGTCCCATGACCAGACGACCAGTCCATATCGTCTGATTTATCTTGGTGAAACCCACATTGACTCGATGTTTCAAAATCGCAAAAAAGAATCGGGGAACCATCAGAGGATGAACCTAATATTAAGGAAGTCCAACAGAATTGTTATGGTCAATGTAAACTCAACGAAAACGTGAACGGATGTCAGTTAGCGATTACCTTGTTGAGACGTAGTCGAGGCAGCTGAGGCATGCCCACAAATCTGCGCTTTCCTTGTAACGTCATGGAGTTCATTTTGAAGACGATCCCTCTCTTTGAACCAATTCTGTCTTTCTGTTGTTATAGCATTTTCTGTTGTCTGGATGTCCATAACATATTTTGCAAGTGTGGCATTGTCTTTTGTTTTTCTTTCGCGAATAGCGGTCAATTCCAACGACTTTGCGTTCAACTCTGCTTGTATCCCCTTCAAGTCGGCACGCACAGCCTGGAACGTCGAGTTGATAGTTTCTACCCAAGACGAAAGATTCCGCTGTTCGGTTTGAACTGATGTAATGTCACTACATGGACAACTTCGTTGACTTCCTGCGCTGGTCAACGACCTTTTTGCACTGCCCTCACAGTGATGTACTTGGATATTATAAAGACATGAACCACTAAAGCCACAACTTGATCCTGCAGAGTTTTGAATTGGTAGTATGTGTATTATGAACAATAGCGATATACAGTTCTTCATACTGATAATATCTGCTATATTAAAATCTTCTGTGTACGAGAGATAAGACTAACTGACCTCTTTTATAGATAAAGTTCGTTTGCAACGACCGAGAAATACACTTAAAATTGAATATTTCATTTCTCGGTGTCTTAGAAATTATTATATATATTTCAATCAAGTTAAGCAAGTTAAGGTATTGTTACATGGAAAGGTAAAGATAACGAACAGTGATCAATGAAAGGTGAAGATAACAAACAGTGATCAATTTCATAACTCCTATAAGCAATACAAAATAGATAGTTGGGCAAACACGAACCCCTGGACACACCAGAGGTGGGATCAATCTCATAGCTCCTATAAAGAATGCAAAATTAAAAAGTAGGGCAAACACGGACCCCTCAACATACCAGAGGTAGGATCAGGTGCCTAGAAGTAGTAAGCATCCCCTGTCTACCGGCCACACCCGCTGTGAGCAGTATATCTGGATCGGGTAAACGTAGTAATCCGCAGTCAAATTCAGTGTGTAAATAACGGCCTCAATTGGTATGAAACATGGCAGACAGCATTTTACCCAAATGACATGTTGTATTGGTATATTAAATCTTTTTTACCACCATAACCTTTGTGAATTGCTGACTTTAAACAAGACTGTTGAAACTCCTGTAACATCAACTTGTGCATCGAATCAGTTAAGAGAGATAAATACTATATGCAGGTGATAATGGAATGTTGGTACATTAATATGGGAAGTTAACGATGGAGAAGTTGAAAGAAGATGCAAGTCGTCGACTATTTAGTCTGTGATTACTCTTCAAATTATGCTCCAAGTCAGGATAAAGACCATAAAAACGCTCACGTGAGTCGCAAGATTGCATGATCATATACATGTATGCAAGGTGAAGATAACGAACAGTGATCAATCTCATTACTCCTACAAGCAATACAAAATATATAGTTGGGTAAACACGGACCCCTAGACACATCAGAGGTGGGATCAGGTGCCTAGGAGGAGTAAGCATCCCCTGTCGACCGGTCACACCCGCCGTGAGCCTTATATCCTGTATATCTAGTTTTCACAAACTTAAGTTCAGGACTGATGATTATTATGCCAGTTTACTTGGCTTGTCTAGTATTCCTGGTGGGGATGGGGCCTTCTCCTGAATGATTCACTGTAAAAGGAACGCATGGTGGGATGGACCTGTTATTCTTAATTGAATCAAGATTATTTGATACATATCAAATAGTCCACAATTAATTAAGATTGGCTAATACAGTTCGTACCGTTTACGAATTAAACCTGGTTCGAACTATCTTGCCTCTTACAATTCCGCCTAACGGGGAACGAGTTAACTTTTCATTCTGCTCAAACCTCTGGAGTGCATTCGATTATAAAACTCTTCAGACACGAGTGTCGTCGGTGAGCATGTGCAATAAAGCAATCTGAATTGATGTAATCGAATGCCGAGTGTCGGGCTCCAATGTAAACAAATATGGCCGATAAAGTGGGCATAGTGTTAGCTGTTGATTATTTCCTTGATGAAGAGGACATAGATGAGGATGATGAGGATATTCTCCCACATTATTTTGTTAACGTTATCAGAAGAGAACGTGTACCATCGATAAAATCTTTCTACGAAGAAGTGTTACCAGATTTTTCTTTTCTTGATTTTAGTAAACATTTTCGGCTAACAAAACAAACATTTACCCGTTTATTTCGGGAGATAGAACCTAATATTGCGAAGGATGTTCGAACACAAGGCAGACAACCGATATTAACAGAGAAACGAGCCATGGTAGGCCTGTGGTATTTATGTAATACAACTTCCATGAGAGAAATTTCTTTACTGTTTGGGATTTCACAGTCAACAGTTTTTGATTGTGTCCATGACTTTTGTTATGCTTTATGCTCAGTCCGGAATCGAATTATTTCTTGGCCAGACCCCCAGCGTCAACAAGAAATTTCTGACCACTTTGAAGCTGAGTGTCAAATACCCGGTATAGTGGGAATAATTGATGGTAGTCACATCACTCTAACCAGTGTTCCTAATGGAGATCAAGATTATATCAACCGAAAAGGGTATCCTTCACTGCAGTTACAACTTATTGTAGATCATATATTACTTATAACAGACAGCTTCGTTGGATGGCCAGGGTGTACCCATGATGCCAGGGTATTCAGAAACTCAGATATCCACGACGAGTTGGAAAATGGAATTTTAAATCCACAGTTTTTTATCATTGGTAAGATATTTCTAATTCTATGAAATGAACAAAATTTTCTCCCGTATTAACTCTATTAAGCACCCATTCCCTATTCAAATATCAGCTTTAATAGGCTATCTTCATTTGCAATATGTAGTATTACGGTTACCACTTTTTCTATACTGTTGTTTGTTTGTAAAATTACAATATCACTTATTTTAACCACATGAAAGATTTCAACAAAAATATACCTCATAGACTTAGAATTTTCTAGGCACCAAAGCCAATCAATAGAGTTGAACAGAATAGCCAGTTTTTCTGTACAGTTTTGTAACATAAAATTCAAGGCAGGGAAATACATGTCTAAATACTTTTTTATGAAAACATTGCAGGAGATTCTGCCTACCCACTGAAACCTTACTTGATGACTCCTTTTCGTGACAATGGAAGGTTAACTGTCCCCAAGAGACATTATAACAGAAAGCTGTCAACATCACGTCAGAGTGTAGAAAGAGCTATTGGCTTACTGAAATGTCGGTTCAGAAGACTTACAAGCCTACCCTGTTTGAGTGTAGAACGTGCTTGCAAACTCATAACTGCATGCTGTGTGCTTCACAACATGTGTATTCTGTCAAATGACTCTGTTAATGACATGCTGGATGACCTCCCTCCATACAATTACATCAACAACTATGGACCACTTTATGGAAATGCCCCCCTTGGTGTACATTTCCGTAATCAAATTGTTCAGTATCTGCAAACACTGTAAAATTTGAACATTGTAAATAAGAACCAAGAAACCAATTGTTTGAAGACAAGATTGTATTTGAAATGAAAGTTTCATTAAACTACAAATCAAACTTAACAGCCATGTGTTTTTTTTCAACAAACAAAAACAAGAATATCAGTAAAACTGATAGATGCTCCCCAAACTACATTTAACCAATGAACTACTCCATGCAACGAATGATTCGCACACTGTAGAATTATTGTTGAAACAGTTTCTTTTTATATTTTACATATAAGATATGTTTTAAGTGACCTTGACCTTTATAAAATGACATTGAATGACCTTTGTCTAAAAGCCATTCACCTGTTGAAATAAGGAACTTTTTTGAGTAACCTTGACCTTTCAATAATGATATTGGTCCAAAAGTCCCAAGAATATTTTTGATCAATTTCTGATGAACGGTTTAGGAGATACAAGCTTGGACAGACAGACGGTCCAACGTGCAGTTATGACAGCGACTATATATTTAAAAAATATTTTCGGGGAGCATAAATATACATATGTCAGTTAAAATTCTGGAATGAATTGTGGACGGGGCCTCTTTGGCATATCACAACATAAGTATGGTAAATGAATCAAATATAAAAATACGACTGAAAGCATTAAAGATTGACAATCCATTTCTCTAATGAACTGGTTACCATGTCATGAAATTCTCTAGCAGGGACAAAGGCATTGTTCCCTATTTGTATACTACATGAATGTGTGTCCGACTGTACATAAAAACTTGTCTGTTTAAGTAAAGTATCTGGGGTAAAACACCTAGTGGACATTTCACATGACAACGAATCATCAACGTTCTCTATTGGCATTTCTGGTGAATATAAAAAGGGTGAATTAAAGCACTTTGTTACTTTGGAAGTTGGAAAAAAATACATTTGCAAGTCCTTGCAGTCCTCACTACTCTTGGTGAAGTCATAAAATTCAAGCAAGTTGTATCCGTATCTTTCAAATAATCTACAAAGACACAATTGAATTTGTTTACAATTACACGTACTGATTAATAAAATTACTGATCAGTTTTAGGCTGCTTTGGTTGTAGGCATTCAATTAGTTTCCCCATCAGATTCATTTTTTCCTCATGTTGTTTTTTCGAAACCTCCAACCTTTCTTTTCTGTATTCCTCTTGTCTTTTTGTGTATTCATCAAGAGCCAGGATTGCAGATTGGTTATTTTTCTTGCGTTTGAGTGGTTTCTTCAATGGAGTACAACATTCCGAGGAATTAGAATCCTCTGCCTCTTCTTCCGCATCACTTTCTTTTCTTGACTTCTCATTTTGTTGGATTCTGGAAGACAATGTATATGTGGGTCGGGTACCACTTTTATGTCCATAAAGTTCTCCAAACTTCTCAAAAAATGGACAGGTTTTCTTTTCTGCTCCTGTTTGCGCATTATTGTCAACTGTTTTCTTTTATTCTCGCTTCATCGCCTTCCATTTGTTCATGCATTGTGTTGCAGTGGCTGTTACACCAACAGCAGATAACTCCTTACACACACTCTCCCAAAGAGATTTATGGACTTTGTTACTGTTAAATGCGTTTTCCTTTTTGCTTCTAATGTCAAATAATGTCTTAATGTCTTCTTTATTCCAAAACTTCTGATCAGGTGGCTCAGATTCTGCATCATCATTGCACTTTGTACCACAGGATTCTGTGCATTCATCTGAAATAGAGGAAAACAAATTATATTTAAGGTTATTTGAAAATAAATCATATTGAAGGCTATATTTCATAATTTTAAATATGCAATTTTAGAGTTCTCTCTCTCTCTCTCTCTCTCTCTCTCTCTCTCACCCATCCACATATTAATGCACATTCATGCTGGATCCCAATCCATGACCTGTAATGTAGGTGCAATCTGCTCTATGAAGTGTATATAAATAACATAAACTCAAATAATTGAAAAGATCATCAATTCACTTGATGCATGCAACAATTCAATTAACGATCTCTTCAAATGAATTGATGATGCAATTAATTCATTGAATTATAGCATGCATCAATTCAATTAATGTGCCCAATAAATTAATTGAATTGATGCATGCAGTAATTGAATTCATGCACGAACCAATTGAATTGATGAGAGCAATAATTTATTTGATGCGAGCAAAAACTGAATTGATGTCAGATATCTTCAAATATTTTTTAAAAAGATATCTAAATTATTTGAGTTTATGTTAACTTGCAATCTAATTAAAATTAGATAATATGATCTGCTCATCTACTATCGCTACACATAGGATCTAATTTTAAGTAGATTGTGTTAACTTGGTGCTACATACTGATTTCACTATCTGAACTTAAGAGTAAAGTAACAATGTTGGGAATGTTAGTTACATTTGGTAGTTTTTTATTTTTTGTGTGTGTGTCTGCATGTGGTGTTTTTTTAAAATTTGACCTTTCATACTTTTATGCAGGTGTAATACGAATTCAAGGAAAATCTAACATATATTTACCAAATTTCAGAAAATAGGACATGAATTTTACTGCTTACCAGTATGACAATTTGCTCTTATAAGTGCAAGTGCCTGGTCTTTTCTTCTCTGGTCTGTTAAAACAAAGACAGTTTTCTTCTTATTGTTATAGTAATCATTGTTCTGAATTTTGAAAAAGAAAACCTCATAAAACAGTAAGTAATAAATAAATGATCATACTCACCATCTGAATTAAGCATCTCTATCAGATCACAGTCGCCCAGTACCTGGTACTCTTTACCATCAATATTTATAGATATTAAGAACCTAAGAAATAATGAATTAATTGAAATTAGTATCAATGTGTTTTAACTACCTAATTTCATTCACGTAATGAGTATTTGGCAAACAGATATAGTTTAAATTGAACCTGATCAAAGCATGAACATTACAAAATATGTACATACATGACGCTGCGCTCGCCCAAACAATAACACCGTCAACATATTATTTAAATTGCAAACATCAACGTAATTTGCAGGATTGATTTGTACGGAAGCATAATAGGGCCACAGCAGTATCTTTTTAAAGTTTGTTATAACAAATTAATAATTTGTTATAACAGATTAATAATTTGTTATAACAGATTGATAATTTGTTATAACAGATTATTAATTTGTTACAACAAATTACTAATTTGTTATAACAAATTGCTAATCTATTATAACAAATTAATAATCTGTTATAACAAATTACTCATCTATTATAACAAATTAATAATCTGTTATAACAAATTACTAATTTGTTATGACAAATTGTTAATCTGTTATAACAAATTATCAATTTGTTATAACAAATTATTAATTTGTTATTTCAAATTGCTAATTTGTTATAACAGATTATCAATTTGTTATTTCAAGTTACTAAATTGCTATTTAGAATCGTTCATTTAACAAAATGCCCACATGCTTTATTGGTAATCTGAGCATTAGTTAAAAGTATCACTACTGCAATAAGGCTATGAAACCGATACTAATTTTCCTGGTTGCATATGTAAGCTACATACAATGTAAATTCTATTCATATTATATTCAGCTTTTGCAGATTAGCTCAGACTCAGGCCATCTTTAAGGCCCATGAACCTCTTGTTTTGCTTTATTGTCACTCTAGTTATACTGTGAACAATTGTAACTCAAAAAGCCTTCTAATACATGGTGCTAGATCTGATATTGAGCACATAACTTTCAGTTTGCAGGAAATCCATTTTGAAAATGTATGCATGTTCTTGATTGAAAAGTTTTTGTACCGGTGGTATTTCACATTTTTTCTTTAAAAATATTCATGAATAATTATACTTCCCCTTCCCAGAAAGGGGACATATTGTTTTAGTGTGAATTCTTCTTCTTCCCCTTCTCATACCAAGTTTGTCTGGGCCATAGCTTTTTTGTCTTTTGACATAGACCTTTGATATGTGGAGACTATGGAGAGAAAATTCACGATTGTCTATTAAGATCTCTTGTCCTTGATACTGATAATCTGTTAAATTTGTTTTAACAAATTAGTAATCTGAAATAACAGATTAATAATTTGTTATAACAGATTAATAATTTGTTATAACAGATTAATAATTTGTCATAACAGATTAATAATTTGTTGTAACAGATTAATAATTTGTTAAAGGAGATTAATAATTTGTTATAACAAATTGATAATTTGTTAAAACAAATTAATAATTTGTTAAAAAAATTAATAATTTGTTAAAACAAATTCGTAATTTATTATAACAGATTAGTAATTTGTTACAACAAATTTGTAATTTGTTATAACAAATTAATACTCTGTTATAACAAATTATCAATCTGACAATTCTGTTATACAAATTATTAATTTGATATAAGTAAGTAAGTAAGTAAATTATTTGTTATAGTGACATGTGTTTTATACATTACAGAATTGAAAAATACATTAAACAGAATAATAGGAATTTAAACACCCGGCCCATCGGGCCTACATGTCACTTTTAACAGAAAAAATATATATTGTTATTACAAACTAAAAAAAAGATGTATACTGCTGCGGCCCTAATATGCTTCCGTAGATTTGCGGTGTCAAATTATCATATAAAATAATTATATTATATAGCAAGAAAAACATTTTAAAATAAACAATAAAAGAAGGGGGGAAATTACATATCGCGGTAATTTGTAAAAGATACTTTAAGTGTATTCATCAATTTCTCATGTGTCACTTAATTGCTATTATTACATTCAGAATATATATATTTTCTAAATATACTAGCGAACATATACTTAAACACCATATTCTGCTCAAATGGGCGATTTTTCATAAGCTGACTTACTGTTCATTCCCTTTTGCCGCCATCTTTCAACTCTTGTACTCCTGGAAAATTGGAGAGTATACTCGCGTCAGTCGTGTTTAACACGAGTCGCGAACTCTCGGCGTTCGATTGGTCGGGAGTAAAACCCGTGTAACTCGGGTCGCTTAATCGAATGCACCCTAGATTCAACACATTGTGAAAAATGATTTTCTTAATGACAATCCATTGCCATCGAGCTAATTTATTAACATCGTGCGATCGTATACGCAGCCTAACAATCCCTTACCAGTGCAGCAACAGGATGAGGGCAAAAAAAAAAAAAAAAAAGAACAGATAGAAGCAATACCGATCGATTGGGTTTTGATTTGTTTTGTCCATGGTGAAAATAACGAACTGTGACCTATCTAATTCCTATAAGCAATACAATAAAACATCTCTTCCAACAATGGAATCGTCACCACTGTTGGCGATGGGCTGCTAAACTTTGACCTGAGTTAGGCGTTTTCTCGGCCACTTAGCGGGGAGCCTCAGCCTCTGCGATTTTTATCGTGCCACCTGTGACTCGGACCCGCGGTTTAATTTGACGACCTGTTACAACTGCGATGGGTGCTGTGGACCTTTCTATCCTGGATCCCCACGGGACTTGAGTCCGAGACTAGGAGGGCAAGGCAGTGAAGCACGGCAACGTTATGGTCACCCCCCCCCCCTCTTTTAAATGCAGGTGATGGAGGTTTAATCCCGGGCGAACGCTACTCGCCTTTCTCAAGGTCAACCTGAATAGAATCGTCACCACCTCGGCGATGGGTTTCCAAATTTTGGCCTGTGCTCGGCCGCTTTGCGGGGAGCGATTTTTATCGTGCCACCACACACGGACCTTTCTAACCGGGATCTCCACGGAACTGGAGCTCGAGACAAGGACGGCATACCAGCCAGGCAGTGAAGCACGACAACGCTGGTCCTCCCCCTCCCCTGAAGGCAGGAGGTACCTATTCAGCCGGCGATAGTCGTCTAATCTCAGACGAAGGCTACCATCCCTTCTCAAGGTCAACATGGTGAGTCGCTGCATTTATTTGATATTCCTTAATATTCACTTAGTTCAAATTCTACCGGCTGTCGTAAAGCACTCGCACAACATAGCCCATAGGGCGATACCATACTTAGTTTTTGTATGTATCTTCTGGCAGCCGCCATATGTAAATTCATATCCTGGTCATGTCCTACACCACCTAATATACCTAGCATTGCCGGTGCTCTATTATTATGTATCCCTATGGCACAATTTTGATTGTATCTATTTGGCCAAAATGCCATTCATGATTCAAGGTACTTGGTAACGTAGGTTTCATGACCTTTCATAGGCATGGCTAGCTAGTCGGTTAAGCAAAGGGCACCAGATAGTCAGATCATGCTACAAATTCCAAGGCTTGCTTACTCTTAATTCGTCCCATTCTGTAATCAGTTCATTATGTCGCGTTACTTGTATTTATTCAATTACACGTCATACACAGATAAACCTGGATAACGTTCAGGTATACCTGATTGTGCCATGTCGGCACTGCATAGACCAGGGGCTCGGACCTCAACCTACCACGAGGTTCAATTTGCAATGTGGCCAACCACTACATTATCTCGCTAGGTTTACTTGCTAGGCATTATTGGGCCCAAGTTTCAGGGTAGGCATTGCTATTCACGGTCACAGGGGTTCACGTGTTTTTACTACGCACGATCACAATTTTAGGTACCAAGGACCTCACCGGTCAATTTATGCAGAGTTATTAACTTCATAGTACTTATCTATTATTAACATCCCTATGCAATTACGTGGTATTCTTGCTATTTCAGCAATTTGCCTCTTTTTATTTTATGTAGTTTACAGATGATTCCGACAACGTACGTGACGTGGAGCGCTATATGCTATTTCGTACACACTTTTCAGGTTTGTGCTAGAACCAGCATCACCGCGTACGAGTCGCAGTATATTCTCACCTTGTCGTTCTTTTGATATTTAGCAATTTCCATAGCACAGAGACCCTAGTTCCATAGCATTAGTTGCATTTAATTGCAGTTTTTGTTTCCGATAATTGTCCACAATCTCAATTTAAGTTTGGACTTGCAGATTGTTGATCGGTTCGTTGTTGTTTATTCTCAATGTCAAGCCTAACCAAAAGTTATTGTTTGGTTAACTTTAAGTCAATCACACTCCATTCCATTTTCATGTAAATAATTGACTGGTTTTGTCTCAGATGTATTCGGCGTTGAATTTTTCTTTCCATAATTCATTCAATAGGCATTTATTGGAGTTTGTATGGTTCCAGCAGTCGAGATACGACATCAGGAAGTGTCATGTTTTGTTATCCAACTTTTTCCGAGGAGGCGTGGCCTTGAGGGTAGAGGCTTAGGGGTGTTAATGGGCTGGGTAGTTTTCGTATTTTGGCTCGAGTAATCGGTCTTAATTTTAATTATTAGCTGAGTTTGGGTTAATTCTCACTGGTTCTGGAACATTTGGATTAGTTTGACGAATTTATGAGGAATTTCCGGTCGAAAAAGTTTGATCCATTACAGTTTATTGTTTTATCTTAGGAATCGTCGAAAATGGTATTTAGCAATGTGCCATTCTGCTATCATTACCTTAGTTTTTACGGAAGTATTTGGGACTTGTAGTTAAATCTTTTTTGACGGAATTCAGACTTCAAAATTATTCTAGAATTTTCTGCTGAAACTCTTCAGAATCAATCGGAATCCTTAGAGGTATACCAGTTTCAGTTATGGGGCGTATTTTTCCTCCAGTAGGACTGGGAGATGGTTTGCTAAATTGGTGTTTGGAAATTTTGTCCAATTTTTGCTTTCCATCATAGGAGTTATTCAGAGCTGACAAGTCTTATAGTCCGCCTGAACTGCGACCACTTTGTTGTTAATCTTACGTCGCCTTTGAGATTACACATTTTGAAATGGTCATTTCAGAATTCAGTCTAATTTTGGTCAGGAATCCTGAAGTTTTAGCTATTCCCTTGAAAAATCCAGGAAATTCAAATATTTACAACTTTCATAATCACTATCAAAATGTGTCAACTTGGTGATACCAGTGACCTCTTGGTTAAGTCACCATTGCTTGAGAGTACGCAAGGGGGTTCGAAGGGGTAGCATAGAGATAAACGCTCTCCCATTGTGCCTCCAGGGGGTCTGGGTGACGGACGAGAGTGCACGTCGCCCACCCCGCAGAATTGAGATGACGTTGTTGTTAATTTATTACCTTCGAGGTTACTCTTTTTTGCAATGATGAACTTCAGAATTCAATCTAATTACTGGTCGGAAATCCTGAAAGTTTTAAATATTCCCACGAAAATTACAGGAAATGCAGGTAATCTTCAAGTTGAGAGCGATTACCGAAATGTGTCAATTTGGTGATAACTTGGTCTTAGTAACCATTGCTTGAGAGTGCACAGGGGGTTCGGAGAGGGGATCGTAGAGATAAATGCTCTCCCCTCGCGCCTGCGGGCCCTGGGCGACGACGAGGGTGCACGTCGCCCACCCCACTGTTTAATTGCCTCCAATTTCAAGTATGCATGAAGAAAAAAGGAAACAAACATACAAATATCAATTTTTGTGGGGGACATTGTTCCCATGTCTGTGGCGGACTGGGGAGTGTGTTGGGGTAGTTGATCACTAATTCCGCGCCAAAACCGGCTCTCCTCCCACCTACTACTAAAGCAGGGGGCAGGTATTTCACGTGTACCCTCCAGACGACCATTAAACTAGGTCAAGGGTCAGTGGATATTCATAGAAAATACTAATTTCTTGCATAAGTTGCTAAAGTTTAATTCGTGGGGCTCTCAGCTAGTTCATAGCTGGGGCCACATCCACCTCCTACTAAGGGAGGGGATGCTACAGGCTGGTGCATGTTGCGACAACTGTAGGAGGGTCTACAAGCTTGCTCCGCACTTGCTAATTAAACCAGGTAGCACGCAGGAGACCGGTGAGATGCGCAGAGATCTCTACCTCCCTTAGAACGTGGGGACTCGTTCAGGTTCGGGCACCTATGTCCACATAGGGCCCCCTGTGTTGCCCTTACTTTGGTAGTCAAACTGGCACACTGGCCGCCTCCCCAGTTCCCCACAAAAAGTTTGCATGCGACCCTTTTCACCATATATGTAAATTTGCATACTGTTTCTGATCCAATTAATAAATATTAAACTTGTATCACTCTTGTCATTGCAGCTGCTAAGCAGCCTATGAGGGATTACAGGGCAGCCAGTTAAGCTTCGACACACCTACTGGTCTATTCAGATATTAGGTTAAGGTCACTATTCAATTCGGGTAGTAGGTCAGATGTCTTGCGGCTGGTTGTGCTGTATATTAAGTTTATTTTAGCACAATGGCTTCTCTAGGTAAATTTAACATACCCTAGGTCAGGTCATGGCCATAAAGCCAATTCTTTTATTAATTATTTATTCAATGATCTTTTGTAAATATTTGTCAACATAGGATAAGAAACCCCACGAATTAAACTTGTGTATTCATAGTATGTTTTGAGGGTATCGGTGAAACTTGCTACATTTGAAAAATACATTTACTGAGTATCAAGCAGGGGTGTTTTGCGATTTGTTATGAACATCCAGTATTTTGTCTATTTTCAACTCAATAAAGTCTGTATACATGTACCATGTATAATCCGTTTGTAATAAATCATTTCATTTCGCTGAATTGGTTAAAGAAATTCACATAAAAATGTTAAAGCTTCATCGTTCAACAACTACAAACTAAATGGGGACACCAGCGATTGTCCACTGATGGATTGTGTACGGTTTTTAGATGGATTTGGCGATGTTTCGGCAACAGCGACAAACAGTGATCAACTGTGTGCGAAACACACGAAAAATGATTGCCTGTAGCAACTTAAAACCATTGGAGGGGGTAACGTTGTACTAGTGTAGGAGCCTGATTAAAATACTCCACTCAAACAATAAACCATTGGAGGGGTAACGTTGTACCAGTGTAGGAGCCTGATTAAAACTACTCCACTTAAACAATTAACCATTGGAGGGGGTAACATTGTACCAGTGTAGGAGCCTGATTAAAAAAATACTCCACTCAAACAATAAACCATTGGAGGGGGTAATGTTGTACCAGTGTAGGAGCCTGATTAAAAAAAACCCACTCCACTCAAACAATAAACCATTGGAAGGGGTAACGTTGTACCAGTGTAGCAGCCTGATTAAAACTACTCCACTCAAACAATATTTGTAATACTGTAATAAATTAGAATAATAAAACAGAGAAAGACTGTAACTGATTGATATGAATCTTTGTTTTTAGTATCTGCTTTCACAAATGAAAGGGTGTTTCTCTGTACATTCCACGTCGCCCCATTGATATCCAGCGTCTGGGTATTGCATCAGTAAACAATCCTGATTACTACCAACATTGTTTGGTTGTCCAGGATACCAGTTTTTATATGTGACGGAAGATGGTGAGCCTCCATTAGTCCAAACAAAGTGATTCTCCGAGGTTTCGTCATTTCCAGATATGTAAAATCCATTCTGTCCAGCTGTCATCAATCCTGAAATATAAATTGATACCCTATCATATTTTTTTTTTTTTAAAAAGTCGAATGATCGTTTGCTTTAGAAGTTATACCTGAAGCAATATTGGCAACTACAGATATCTACGTATTTAATACGAATGTTCCTGCCAAAATATTTTGATTTTACAGGATCTTCATTTTTTTTGCAATTCTTTCACTTACGCCCTTACCTATATCGGACTGGATGAGTCTGACCAGGTAAGCCTGTTCGTATTGGTCTGTGACAGAAGCGAGGTGACCTCCGTACGATTCCTTCTTACACTCGTTGATAGCGTCGTACCAAGACATCGGTGTAGAGTTAAACGTGTAACACGACGTTGTATTGTCTGCATTCACGTGTGTGTGCGAGTTGGGTGGACAAATTGGTACATCTAAATGGTTTATCAAAAATTATAAATAAAATAGAATATCACTGTGGTACGCACACTTGACTAAAATATATTTCTGAATGCAAATGTTTAAAAAGTCCAAAAATCAAACTTGCAGAATTGATAGCAAAACATTCTACCATAGTGATAGCCCCTTCGAAGACCCTTCACTCATAATGTAAAACTTATACGGTACCAATTTTGATGCACCAGATGTGCATTTCGACAAATAATTTAGGGGAAAACAGAGTGCCAAAATGTGGAGCCAAATTCGTCCAAGGATAAGAGCTATGCATGAGGGAGATAATCCTCAATTTTGAAATGAATTTTTATATTCTATCACAGCAATTAAATATACATCCGTATTTTCAAGCTAGTAACGAAGTACTTAGCTACTGGGCTGTAGAGACCCTCGGTGAATAACAGTCCATCAGCAGAAGCCTCGACCCAGGGGTCATAGTGTAAAACTTATACGGTACCAATTTTGATGCACCACATGCGCATTTCGACAAATAATGACTCTTCAGTCAACCGAAATTTTTGAAATCCGAAATAGCAACAAACTTGTAAGAGCTATTTTAGGGGGAAACAGAGTGCCAAAAAGTGGAGCCAAATTCTTCCAAGGATAAGAGCTATGCATGAGGGAGATAACAAGCTTCAAGTAAAAAAAAAAAATAGGTGAAGTATTACAAATATTGACCTATGTCGGACACTCTTTGCCATTTAGAGTTGAATGTTCTTTACTGCGGGACACCTGCTTTTAATATCTTATTCGAAAGACCCACAATTTCTTTTCTAATGCGAAGGAACCGTCGTTTCTTATTTAACGACTCAAGTCTTTTGAAGCTGAGGGTTGAACACACGACAACTCAACCGCTTTACCGTGACTGTATATCCCACCTTTACAAGATGTATTATAAATATATACGTCATCGATTGCGACATTTCCGTCCTCATTGACGGAATCCCTCGAACTTCCACCATGGTATACGTATCTATAGTAGGCGTCAGTGCTACCCTCAAACACAACCTAAAAGTGGACCGTTACACAATCATTCAAAGTGTGGAATAAGGGTTTCGTATCACTTTATATTCCAATGTAATATCATTTTTATACCTGTCAGAGACAAAAAAAACCCGGACCAACTAAAATAGGACATACTGTTCGTCGTATTAAATAACCATTCATCACCTTTTTAATAAATGGACATAATTCACATTGTAATTCATTTAAGGACACTTAACACAAAAATGGATGCAGAGGTTGATATATATTTTTGACTTCGTTTGATTGTAATAAGCTAAAGAAAAAATGATGATAACGAACAGTGGTCTATTCATAATCCCTATAAGGAGTACAAGATAGAGAGTTGGACAAATATGGACCCTTGTACACACCAGAGGTGGGATCAGGTGCCTAGGAGGAGTAAGCATCCCCTATCGACCGGTCACACGCGCCGTGTGCCCTATATCTTGATCAGGTAAACGGAGTTATCCGTAGTCAAAATCAGTGTGCCAACAACGGCCTAACAAACGGTATGAAACACGTTAGACAGCATTTGGCCCATTGATAGGTTGTATTGGCAAACTAGGTCGTTATAACGACCTTAGAATTTGCGAAATGCTGACTTTAAACGAGACTGTTGGAACCCCTGCACCATCAACTTGTTTGTCAGTAGTCTGCTTCGATTTAAAAACTGACCATAAGCAGAACAAGTTCTTGCGTATAGAATCATATTAGAGATATGAACACCATATGCAGGTGAAACTGGAATATTGCTGCATAAATATGGGAAGTTGACGATGGAGAAGCTGAAATCATACCGTTTGTCATAAAAGTATAAAAGTCTTTTTAAAAAATAAGGGACTTGTTATTTTCTCTGATGTTCAAAAGTTGAAATATATTACCCCTCCCTCTATAATTATTTCATTTTCATCATTTTTGAAAATGTTTGTTTGTAGCATTAATCGTTAAAGTCTATTAGATACAGACTTATCATTGAAAATTTAACAAAAATATAATTTCACAAACAAAGAAAAGAAAACCAACTTTGTCAAGGAAGTGCAAGTAACCACGTAGACCTGCTACAGAAGAAATCTCAAAGCCAGCACCCCTGAATTTCGATTAGGTTGAAAAGGACAGAAACATCTATCAAAGACCGCAACTAGTAAAGTTCAAGTAAAAAATCCATTCAACTATTCTATAGGTATTGGTAAACAAAACGGAAGCTATGATCTCGAAAACCAGAAAGGCTTTGACCTGCATCAATGATTAAAAAAAAAAAAAGAAGTTGATGATAGAAAAGAAGTCGACTTGTCTCAGCTAGTTGGGTTTAATCCACCTTGGAAAATCAGATCATCTAAATTACTTATGTGAGTCTGCGTGGAAGAGTTGAAATGCAAAACGAATTTTACAGATCGATGGATGGACATATATGTTGAGTAGTTCATTTAAGTAGAAAGGTCAAGTTTTGATCTGAAAATATCACTTCACCACTTGAATGAGCTTTCAAAACAGAAAACCCTTACTCATTCGTACGCATAAACCTTAAAATCCCTTTCCCCACAAATCCATTGCGTCTGTTACCTAAATCAGTTTATCCAAAATAGAGAAACACTAAAGCATCTAAAAATTCTTTAATTCCACAATGATGAGCCTTTCGAAATTTCTACAAAATCAGGTAAGGAGTTAAATAACGCGTCTATTATACATGTACATATAGCTGTTATTTTCAACTGCCTATAACATTAACCTGATATTGACATGCGTTACCTGAAACCTATTCCCGGTGTGTTCTGAATCTATTTCAACCTCCCCAAGTTTCCAGTCCACGCTGTTGGCCGCCTGGATTATTTTTACTGGGTTCCCAAGACCACCGTTTACCTAAAAGGAAAAAAAAGACAGTGATATGTATATGTACGTCCATTTATAACTGATAATTTAAGTAAGATGAACAGCGAGAAGAACGATTAAGAGTCCTGTTCCGTGTGTGTGAGTTCTGGCATTAGGCAATTAATGATTAACATATGTAATCTCTTTATACAGTTTGTATTATGTCTGATCCCGTTATATTTGAGTTATATGGGGTGGTTTTTTTCACGTCATGTATGACAAATGACAATTTTCATCTCAGAAAGTGTTCAGATTTATTGTCATGATCAAGTGAAGATAATGAACTATGATCAATCTCATAAATCCTATTAAGAATACAAAATTTAAGAGCATGGCAAAAACTGACCCCTAGACATACCAGAGGTGGAAGCACGTGTCTATAAGGAGTAAGAATCCCTGTTGACTGGTCACACATCTAATCCAGATAAAACTAGAATCAGTGATCTTGCTAGGCATTTTGAAACATGAATACATATACCTTTGCATAGACTTTTAAGGGTTTGACATCTGTTCCGTGCATGTTGTACCAAAAGCGAATACAATAGTGTTGTGCAGGTTCAAAAGCCGGCGACACAAGACGAAAGGTATGCACTATGTTGCGGGAATTGTGTTGTGATATGTATTTTGCGTCAATAGCCATGTAGTGACCTGGATAGGTATACGTCACAAAATGTCACACTGAGGTACATCATTCTAACCATTTCAATACATGTCTTTGAAACTGCGTAAAATTAGTAAATCATTAATTTACCTTACTTTTGAAAAATATACATGTACATCTTAAATGACAATATATTTCAAATAGTGTAATATCCGTTGAAAGTCCATTTCTTATGCCTGTTCTGCTATGTACCTGAAGATGTTTCATAAGTATGGTCCATGTTAGGCCCTGTGCGGGTGGACACACGGCCGTTTTCTCTTGACCAGATCAATTTCATTGAAGGACTTGTATCAGGGCCAGTTTCTGCCTGGAAATTACACATGGATCCTTGGTAAGTCTCGAATCCGCAGTAAAATGTCGAATATCCGGAGTATACTGAAGAAATAAAAGGAACATATTTTGAAATAGAAACAGATCATGGCAACAATGAGAGCCTGCACCAATTCTTAAACGTTCAATTTCGGACATATCTAGCATATTTGATAAATACCGGTAGGTTTGGTTATCGGGATACCCGCATTTCCCTGACAAACCGAAAGTTGTTTGGAAGCGTTAATCAGTTGTTGACGTAGATTATCCAGTTCAGTTTTAGCCGTCAGTAAAACGTTTGTCAGCTCATCTTTTGTATGATTCAGCATAGTTTCTTTGCTGTTTAATGTCGCCAATAGTTCAGTGGCATGTTGTTGCTCCGCATGGAGTAAATCCTGTGTTTGGGTAAGTTCGGATTTTGAGATATTCAATTCCTTGTATAATGTGTTCACGGCTTGTTGAAGATCAGACACCGATGTCCGTAATGACGTCACATCATTTCCCACTTTCCTGATGTCGTCACATGAGCAACCACCAGAACTAGAATGTGTCGAAGCCAGATCACCACCACCAGCTGCATCACAGACCTGTGCATGTCCGAGTTTGACGTTGTATATACATTGCCCACTGGAGAAACTACAACCTGGCTGGAATTGTGATTTAACAACACATTCTAGTAACAGAAAAGACCCAACTAGTGATATCAGCAACATCAGGATCGCTGTCCACGATGAATGTTCTGTTACAAATGATTGTGTCAATGTCCCTTATCTAGGTGAGGAACTTCGCAATATAATCTACACATTATATCAATTTGGCACAACATTTTCATTGTAAATTGGCGATACTTTTTAATATCATAAAATCAACTGATGAGATGAGACATTATCTATACGTCACATGCCTTTCAGATCGACCTTTCATAGAATGCGTGATTGTTATTCAATACTGAAACAAGAGGATCATTTCTCAATGTCTTTATTTGGGTATACAATCTGTCATTCACCAATAAACAAATTAAAAAAAGTATGAAACGATTGACAGATGGAAAATTGGCTAATACCAATTTGACTAAAATGCCCTTGCTCTATTCTTGGGTAAAAATTGTAGACCAGTTCATTATCTAAACTGACCCCGATGTTAAACTATAGGTGAAACTAGAATATGGAATATGATAAACAAAATATTCAGACGGCAGTAAGTCTTATCAACTATCGACGTTGCGAAACATTAAAAATAGAGCTCACAACAGATTCCGTCACAAAAATGTCTGTTTTACATTAAAATCAATGCAGTAGATGTAACGATGACATATTCCGTCTCTGGTACCATAACATCTTTAGCTATATCGATCTCCATCGAACACGTACATTTTCTTCACTGAATCTGAAAAATAAAACCAACACACATATAGAATTAACAAGATACAACGTGCTGTACAAAAATCATTGCGATGTTAGAAAAGATTAAAGTAGTACCTTAGGTAAAATAATATATACGTGTAGAACACAATGTAATATACCTGGACTCTTCGTATTTCTGGGAGCTTTTTAACTTTCCTTGATGCTGTGGCTGTGTCGAAGTTCAAATTCTTGGATTGGTAATTATCAACTCCCCAGACTACAGTGTTTGTAATCTTTCGTGGAAGAACACGCCGTTTGCTGCGGGATTTACCGTCATCACCGTCTGATACACACCGAAATATACATACACCTATCAGAATTACGCCCATGATAGAACAACTAACCACGAAAAACACCAGGATATCCGGGTGCCTCTTAAATATATCCCCGTCATCAGAGATGGTGCTGTTTGTTGAATTCATCAAAATTCGTCCCTACTTTGTCTACACTGCATCTGAAAGAAAACGATAATCAGGAAAGAAGAAATCGCTGTTCCAATATCTTATGATAAAAGACTGTTATGACAGGATTCGATTTAACGTTAATATTCACAACAATTGTTATATAAGTTGTGACACTAGAAATATTTTGTCTTGAATAAACTCTTTTTGAACTCTATTCAAATGGTGTTATATGTTAACGAATGTTCAGTGATTATTGTACGGAACACGACAGCTAACACATGCATAGTTTATAAATCTTGAAACAATAAATTGTTCAAATAAAATATCAAGTCAAAATAAAGTCGATAGCAATTTGGCTGCACTATGACAAACATTAGAAAAACTCTTCATCTCGGTCATAATTCTATTTTAAGTTCTTAATGATTTTATGTCTCTTGAATTCATAAAAAAAAAAGTACCATCGGACCTCGGTGGTAAAAAATTCATGAATCTTAATGTATATCAGTAATACCATGTTGAAAACGCCTACTATCACCAACAAGAAAAAGAACTTACCACTGCATTCTGCGAGTGAAAACTGTATAAAACATAATCACAAATAAACAGGAAATGTTTTAGTTCCCGGATCTGATTCGTGTCATTGATCATACGTCAAAGTTGCGGGTCGTTTCTCCATCCATTAATTATGGATGGATTGTTATTTTTTCACCTCGATTTTTATTGATTTAAATACCTTGTAACAATTTCTCTATAGTGATATAGTAGTACATGAAGTTTTTCAAACTAATCAAACGATGGGAATTGGATATATTTCAACATCACTTACGATCTAATCATATTCAAATAGTGAAAAATTTGTTGTTTTTTAAGGCTGTAAATACTGTGGATGAAAAGGTGTCAAAGGTCGCTATGGTCTGCAACAAATGCATCGATCTGTTTAATTGTCTTCACCACTTCATTGATCAATTGGCTGCCGCGTCATTGTGAATAATTCATATATAAAGACAAGACGCAATTAACGAAAATCTAACCACGTGTTTATATGAAAACTGTTTGGTTTAAAGTGATACGGTATTTCTAGTTCCAGTAACAGTACATTTGGCTTGAGAAGGGTTATTAGTATTTGAATACCTTTAAGAATGCATATGGAACTATGCATTTTTAACTCTTCTTAGATCACTGTTTATGAGATCAAATATGATTCATGTATTTTTAAAAAATTCAACTCTTTAAAAATATGCATGTTATATAAAGCAAAAATCAACAAAGAAAGTTGATACTGCATCAGTTATCGCTTCTATACTGGGTATTGGTTTAAATCTTTGGCGCTAAAGAATGCAAATTTTGATTTTTGTAAAGTTGAAAAATTAGTTAATGATGATAACCAGTATTAAAGAGTACATCTTTCTATAAGTGGAATACCTGCAGTATCAATCTACACACTTCAAATTGAAGAGGGTGATTAAAAGTTCCAAATATCACAAAAGTATTGCTAATTTTTGTTGATTAGATAATTAAATAATTTCTATATAAAAAATCTCGTTTAGAAAGCGCTCAAACTTTAATTCTATAGGAGATATCTATTGTAGGGAAAAAGTGAAGATTACGAAAAGTGATCTATCTCTTAAACCCTAAAAAGAATGCACTATTTACACACACAGGCCACTGGAAACACAAGAGGTGCATGGGATCAGGTGCCTAGAAGGAGTAAGCATCCCCTGTTAACCGGTCACATCCGCCATGGGCCCTTAATCGGAGTAATCCATAGTCTAAATCATTACGCAAATAACAGTCTAATAATGGGCATGAATGAAATACGTCTAATAATATTTGCAAATAAGATCATTATAACGATCAAATGATTAATGCTAACTTTAAACGAGACTCTTGATACTCCTATAACATCAACTTAAATCATTAGCAGAATTTTTAGTGAGGATTTAATTTTGGCATTATTAGCGAGAGTGATGAAAATCATTATAATTGAATATCGCTAACAATTCATCACATATCGGAGGTAATAGTTGTCTTTCCTTGAATTATAAAGTCACTAAAATTAGTTCTCATCAAAAAAATATAGCCATTTTTATGGATAAATCGCTAAATTTGTGTCTCGCTAAAAATTCCACATCTACTTATTTGTCGGTAGAAATTGGCCATACGCAGAACATGTTCTCGCATATCGAATCAGTTGAGAGATATAAATATCATATGTATATGATAGTGGAATAATTCTACATAAATATGGAAAGTTGACGATGGAGAAGCTCAAACGGGAGGTTTGTCATAAAGCCGAGTTGTAAGTTTGTCGTTAAAATTTTATTGAAAATAATGCCCGCAACATTTTTATTATTCCTCTTACAACGGTAGAATTACCAATAACGTCAATGTTCAATAAACCATTCAAATATGAAACACATGTAGAAGACTATGATTGATTGATTGATTATTTGCTGTTTTCCGCCACATTCAACAATTTTTCAGTTATCTGGTGGCGCCCAGTTTTTATTGGTGGAAGAGAGAACCCAGATACAATGTACCTGGGAAAAGACCACCGCCCTTCCGAAAGTAAACTGGGAAACTTTCTCACTTACCGGCGCGAGCGGGATTCGAACCCGCGCCGACAGAGGTGAGAGGTCGTGTGATTTTGAACGTGATGCTCTATCCACTCGGCCACGGAGGCCCCCTTAGAAGACTATGTAATGTTTGTATTTCGAGATGGGAATCTCAACAGACTGTTAAAAGACCTGATCGCAAAAGACTACATGTACATAGATAATGTCAATGAGGAACACCGGTATATTTTTAATGAATCCCGGCCGCGACAGACTTTAGTCGTTCAAACAGGTAATGACCAAACGCTCGGTATCAGGTGTGAATATCACGGGTCCTCGAAGATGACCTTAAAAACGTATGTCCTGTGTCACTGTAGGTGTGGCACGCTAAAATACCCTTACTGCTTAATTTGGTAATATTTGATTTGCATAGATATATCAATAGGTTATTTAACAATTTATAATTATTAGAATGAATGAAAGTTATTATAATTTCCGATCCGTATGATACATTTCTGGTATAAACAATAGCATAAATTCTCTTTCACAAAATACCTTGAAGTTAAGAATGCTACTTTTCAAATTAGAATTGTGTTTTAAAATATTAAGTGTTCGATTTTTGTGTAATGACATTTAATATTTCCAAAACGCACCGCCGTAAATTCTGTACCATATCAAATAAATTGAATTGAAAATCAAAAGGTATAAAAATTTACTCGTGAAAAGGTGAAGATAAACGAACAGTGACCAATCTCATAGTTAAGATAAAGAATACAAAATTAAGAGAAGGGCAAACGCAGATCCCTGGATACACCAGAGATGGGATCAAGTGATAAGGAGGACTAAACATCCCCTGTTGACCGGTCACACCCGCCGTGAGCCCTCATATTTATCAGGTAAACAGAGTAATCCGGTGTCAGGAATGGCCTAACGATTGATATGAAACACGTCAGACAGCATTCGACCTAGTGATAGATTGTATTTGCAAACTAAATCATTAGAACCACTATACCATTTGCAAAATGCTGATTTTTAAACAAGATTGTTGAAACCACTTCAACTGTAACTTATAATTACTTGTAAATAAGTTAAACTCGAACTTATTTGTCAACAGCATGTCTCAATTTAAAACGCTCTCGCGTATCGAATCAGTTGAGAGACATAAACACCATATGCACGTGATAATGAATATTGTTATATAAATATGGCAAGTTGCGATGGAAAAACTGCAGTCATCTCGTTTGTCATGAAGTTGTATTGTTAGTTTACGTTGACAACTACATGTATGTTCAATAAAATGTCCAAATACGAAGCAGGTGTGGAAGACTCTATTTCAAGTTCGCTGAGATATATCGAATCGACATATGGATGGAAATGAATATTGTTCATGGATAAAACGTCGTCTCTGGAGTTGCCTTTTTGTGACCCAACTCACTTTAATTGATAAGAGTTATCTACATGTATGTAAGCCTCAAGACAATTGCTCATCATACATTTGAAAAATTAACCGAGACAGTTTATCAGTGGTAGATCAGTGATGTATAGTGTTAGCTTTTAAAGGACAGAGTTGGATAGCGACTCAATGTGGCCCCCATTTTCACTTTATATCACAAAGTAGATTTCAAACCGTGAAACCGAGTAAACCTTATTCAAATATGATTAAACTGAAAATGACAATCACCAATCTCATAACTCCTATAAGGAATACACGGACCCCTAGACATATCAGAGGTGGGATCAGTTACCTAGGAGGAGTTAGTCACTGATAAAATTGTTTGTTTGTTCTTGGATATATCCGAGTCTTACCTCGCTTTTACCTGCACATTTCTCGAAATTTCTAAAGCCTAGTATTATGCCGTGACGACGTCAGCAAGAGATGAATATCCACCCACGGGTTGGTTTGAAATAAGGACTTATCAAAGTCTTTCTTCTCATTGATACTCTCTTTCGAATTTTACAGTGATTGCATATTATAGTGGAGGACCTGAGGAGGATACGGGGTCTCGTCAACATTTTGCTTGAACATTTTAATGCAAGGTTATATTGTCCCATGATGGCGGATGGAAACCCGACCCGGCTTGTCTCCTGGACGAATTTAAAACAAACATGCATGGTTATATTGACCGCCTGATACGAAATTGGGATTATCTCCTGTAGTTATATTCAGGAAGACCCGAAGGAGAAATACAAATGCATAAACATGTATTCTTTTTCCTTTGTTCCCAAGCTGGTTAGCTCATTGAGATGTAAGGTAGTCGATCGTGAATTCGGGTCCTACAGAAGTTTTATTCTTTTAGCACAATAACATCTGACTAAAACTGTAATTAATAATTCTAACATAGCTCCCATATTGGGAAGAAGTTCACAGAAAAGTCACAAAGTTAATGGAAATTTCGAAATTTAACATTTCTAATTATTTATTTTTTTCATAATTTTCTGAAGTGTTGTGTATTGTTTAACGTCCCTATCGGGAATTGTTCACTCATATGGAGACGTCACCGTTGCGGTTGAAGGGCTGCAAAATTTTGGCCAATGTTCGACGCTTACGGCCTTTGGGCAGAAAGGGGTCTTTATTATACCATACCTGATGTAACACGGGACCTCGGTTTTTGAGGTATCTTCCGAAGGAACGCCCATTTAGTCGCCCCTTGCGACAAGCAATGGGTCCCGAGGACCTATTCTAACCCGGATTCCCATGGGGTCTTTGGAGTGTTTTTCATCCTTAACTGTCACCCTCGACAAAACAGAACAAAACGCATGCCAACTTATCCGAAATGCATCAAACGAATTGGATTTCGTTGTATTCATCAATATATATCTCACGCTTGCGCGGATCGCAACTAGAGTTCTTAATAATTGTAATTTGTTGAATTTTGGAAACTTTCCACGAAAGTACATTATTTTACTGACATTGCGTCGAATGGAAAACTCTACTCCCATTCAAATTACCAGTAGACATGAACGGTGGGCATTACCGTAACCAAGGTAGGTATCGGGCATGTGTGTTGTGATATTTTTAAGCCCGTCAAATACAGTGCTGTATAGTGTATATCGGATTTTGACGTTGACAATATTTGGTGGATTTTCCCTCTAATAGTGGCTCGAAATGTTGGCCGATTATGGCCGATTTTCAATTTATGCAAACGATATGATTCATATGAATAGGACTTTTTTTCGCTTTTTGACGAATTTGCGTCGGTCATCCTCTTTGACAAGCGAACGTGTGTTTTTTTTTTCTATGCACCAATATTCCTCGATATTTAGTTAGATTAAAAAGTTTGACACAAGCAAACAACCTTTTCAACTGTTTAGGTAAAACAAATATATACATTAAAGACAATTATCACCAACTGTTTAGGTAAAACAAACATATACATTAAAGACAATTATCACCAACTTTTATTTTATGGTAATATAGTTCTCTCTTGAATTGTATCAATGCATTGTTGTATGCAGGGAGGAAACGTCAACAATATTTTTTTTAAGTTGTGCTGACAGCAAAGGTTGGTAAAAGGTTTTTACCCTTTATTATGTTAAGTTTTCAAACTTGTGATAATTCTGATACTGTACGTGAAATTTTCATGGGGTT
Source organism: Ostrea edulis (assembly GCF_947568905.1). Classification (NCBI taxonomy): domain Eukaryota; kingdom Metazoa; phylum Mollusca; class Bivalvia; order Ostreida; family Ostreidae; genus Ostrea; species Ostrea edulis. Next base: position 61,404,523 of record NC_079165.1, read on the forward strand.
CTAATGTAAGCTTGCTGTTCATTTTTTCCCATTTAAACAAACCCAATATTTAAAGTCATTTGATATACTATTACTTAGGGGAAATATGTGCTACCACTCTAGATCACATAATATATTGTATTATTACCGACGAAAGAAGCTATACAAGGCAGATAAGATTAATTCATAATAATTTATTAGATTTCAATCATATATCTTGATTTTCATTAACGAAATATAATAATACTGATAGCAAATGCATTCTGAATCTGTACAAAGTGAACATGTTCTCATTATGTTTCGTTGTAGAATTGATCACAGATAGAACAATCGCGAATAGCAAACATTTAGCGCCGCAAAAGCTTGAAATATCAAATGCTATGTAGCTGCACTGTAGTATTGTATCACAAGTGAGTTGTATGACTAGCAGTATGATTCAAAACGTTCAGACATGTGTCTGCAGCACAAAGCACCAAACGACTGATAAATCAGCCTTTATGTTGGAACTGTATTGCACAGTCAGTATATATCACAGCTTGTTGAGGACAGAGTTTCTACAGTCCTCATTCCTCCCCTCACGCTTTGACTCCCAGCTCCTCATCACATGGAGGTGTCCAGAGACACAACAGAGATGGGGTTACTCCCTCCGAACCAAGGAATCGATCTTTCTCTTCATCAGGATGTCTTTATATTGGTTCCAGGTCTCATTAGTGTATATTATTTTACGGGCTTCGTCCACTGACATATAATCACGTTGCTATAACAGAGATTTACACATTACACAAGGAATTAAATAATCGCAATAGAATAATTTTGACCGATTCTTCATCAATAATACACGTATATATATATTCCCCTTACATGAAATACTAGAGAAACAAATATCTAGGTCATTTGCATGATGGGAGGGGGTATATAAACAATGGGGTTCAGAGATTTAGATACGTGTCTGCAGCACAACACCAGTTACTAGTATACAGTAATTAGCCCCATGCTGAAGGTGAAGATAACGAAAAGTGATCAATCTCATAATTCCTATAAAGAATACAAGATTAAGAGTAGGGCAAACACAGACCCCTGGACATATAATAGGTGGTATCAGGTGCCTAGAAGGAGTAACTCTTAGTCAAAATCAGTGTTCAGAGAACGGCCCCAATTGGTATGAAACATGTCAGACAGCATTTTATCCAATGACAGGTTGTATTGGTAAATTAAATCTTATCACAACCATAGAATTTGCGAAATTCTGAACTGTTGAAACCTCAGTAATATTAACTTATTTGTCAGTAGCCTATCTCTATTTAAAAACTAACCATACGCAGAACATGTTCTTGCGTATCGAATCAGTTGAAAAACATAAACACCATATGTAGATTATAATGGAATATTGCTACATAAATATGGGAAGTTGATGATGGGGAAGCTGAAGCCATCCCGTTTGTTGTTAGTTTGCCGTTAACATATATCTAAGTATGAAGCAAATGTGGAAGACCCTGTGGTGTCTATTCTTTCGAGTTCAGTGGGATATCAGACATAGAATCGACATATGAATGAAAATGATTACTGTTAAAAGATAAAGCGTCATCGAACGCCACAGAAAGATATTTTTCTCATGTAGAAGCTTATGAATAAATTTTGCATCGTAAGAATATAAAAACAGGTCAGCTAATAAAGGGCATGTTTTAGTAAAAATCTAGAATCCGCCGACATGTACACAGATAATCAGTTCAAAATTCGATTTAGATCACAACTAACCATAGTTTCCACTCGTAACATAGTGTTGTTCTGAGCATGTTGTAGGAAGAACCGTTTACTGATACGTATGATCTCAGCACCATCACTTATCTGTAAGTATTGAATTTCATTGGTTTTTTAATTTTGTGGATAAAATTCAAATAATGTCCGTAGTAAATGAGTGAACAAGAGATTCTTGAACTTACTTACCAAACTAACTCCCTTTGGTTCTGAGGCAATCGGTGGATCTAAATGCTCCAAACCCTTCAAAGTAAAATTTAACTTTTTTCATTGATAAAAACTTTCCAATTACAACAGGAGTGTATGGGCTACACCGCTCACCTGATAATTACAGTATACCTTGCAAAAAATCCCAAATAATTGATGGCCCATATACACTTTGTGAGGGTGTTTGCACATTAATTTATCTTTGTGATTCCTATGGATTCCTATGGAAATCTGCAGTCTTTCTATGCAGCCCTGCTCTCATCCCAGGGCCAGGGATCATGTTATAACCCAACCTGAATCTGCACTATATAGGCATACTTGTATAGTACTTTGACATATTGAAAGCTTGTAATTCTTGAGAAGAACAGTTATGAATATTCTCATATCCATAAAACCATGACCTATTCTGGCCTCGCCCAGACTACTGGCATCATGATGTGAAACAACTTGAATCGTACGTTGATACTTACATTTCGGTTTGACATTTGGTGCCCTTATAGTACCTGTACATTCGTAAGTAATTTAAAACAGGTGGTGCTGAAAGGTGATGGATTAAACAAATTGAATCTACACCCCATGAGGATACTTGCATTTTAATTTAACATGGTAAGCCTTTCTTTTTGTGGAGAAGAATGTTTTTCAGGGATGTCCCTATACATTCCTATGTAAGAGTTTAAAACCTTATCGCGACCCCTCCGAAATCCCAGAACAAAGTATCAAATTACATGAAGAAGGCTGCATATCAATATCACAAACTATACCCTTGTGATGTTAGAAGAGTTTAGAATTTTCCAATGCATTTTTGTGTAAAATGTTGAACACCTGTTGTGGTTAAGCCGTATCTGAGGGATCATGGTTTGAACAAACGTGATTCTTTATGAGAAATCTTTCATACAAGTCTTAATTGTTCTGGTTCATTAGTTGTTGAGAGTGTTTAATACCTCAACCTAATTCTTAACCCTTTCCCTTACAGGTGACATAAGTTATCATTTGAACTATCATCTTTACTCAAGGATCTTTGTGGCAATTTTGATTGAAATTGGCTTTTATAGATCTTGTGAAGAAAATGAAAATGTTGACATTGTACGCAAGACAAACAGATGCCGGTCAAAACTTAATCAGAAAAGCTTATGTGAGTCTTTGAATCAGGTAAGCAAATACAATTAATGTGCAATTCTATGCATTTCAGATACAGATGTTACAACAAAATTTTAGTATATCTTTCATGTTTACTTTAGAACAGAATTAAACAACATTATGTAAGTCAAATGAAATAGTATTGAGTTGACAACTACATTTATATTTCTACAAGAGCAAATTCTTTAAAAAATGCATTGTTATTGCTTTAACACAATGAAATATAAATAAAAACTGCAAGAATTTATGTTTTGTGAATCCCATATATTTACACTATCATTACCAACGTTAAAACAACCGACAGAGCTAGAATGAATTTCATGATTATTTCAGATTGTTAGTATCAAGCATCCGAATTTGTCAATATTGAGTCCAGAAAGGTACTGGAAGCTTCTGTTAGTCCTCACCTCACCAAACGGATCACGGTACATACTGCTAAACTTTCGGGCAACTGCATCCAGACCCTAGATTTCATGTGAATACACAAACTCATTAGTACACACAACACACAACAGTTCTGTGAAAGACCATAGTATTAGTCAGGCAATGTGGAAAATTGTGATATGTGCGAGCAACAAAAATCTGTAGTTGTAAATCTACAAGAGACGACTGATGAAGCAACAAAAGCAATCGACCAATCTTTCACAATAGTCAATATATTAACCTTCAATCCATTATTGGTGCTGTCTAAATGCTGCAACTGATAAAAGTGTATTGGGGTTATTTGAATTAGTTTCGCTCAGAAATAGTGTAGTCAAAATGCACTGAGGAATAACTTCCTATTGCTCAAACCTGCTCTTAACGATGTTACGTGATTGACTGTTTTTCTTTCTAAACTTTCGTGTTGCATTAAATTATTCTTGTGGCAAGGGAAAATCATTAAAATGTGACCGCGAGTTTCTGAAATATCAATTAGCAAATTCGCACATTGCAAGCGCTTTACGTACAAAGATGTCTCCTGCAGTTAAAATGTCTAGCTGGAGCTTGGCAGACCGTAACTTAGGTAGGCAGGGGACGTGCTCTTTCCGCTTTGGTTGTCTGAGTTTCGCTGATACTGCAGACTCTGCCTCAGTTTTTTCACGAGTAAGAAAAGTTCCGTGTGGCCGAAATTCGCTGGCTGTGGATTTTTCTCCGTATGATCTGGCAGACGGCAAAGCGTTAATTGGAGGGAATGATACAGTCCCATTTGAAGAGGATCTGGCAGAAATGCTGGCCTAGTTAAAAGAAAATGAATGAACATAGTTTGTTTTAAAAATATGAAACAAGACATGGATTCACAGTTATAACTTTTGTATAAGAGATACAGCCTCTGTAAATTTGACAAAAAGTAAAACTTTTACCATATCTCGTGGTGTTTCTTCCTCAATGACATAATGCTCTGGCGCTAGGTCTGCTCGGGAACCTCTCCCACTCTTTGGGTCATCCGTCTTAGGTTCAGCTGTAAAGATTACCAGTTATGTGTTAAAGAGTGTTATTTGCATAGAGGCTTAATATCAGCGTTAAATGTACACATTTAAGAATAATCAAACATCTAATAGATAAATGCAAACACAGTGAGTTTTGAAATATTTCTTTAGTATTTTTTTTTTCGAATATGTCTTTGAAAAATTATATCATTTGCCTTAAATGGCAAACAACGAGTACGGTAAAATCAAGGTACCCCGGTAGAAGAATACACCTGCCCTTTAGCGTTTTAAATCAGTACAAATAACATACTGTGTAAGAATCATTTACAAGTAGAGATGATACTGAAATGCCAATGTTCTAATCATTTTTTTCATATGAAAATTCATTTTATAGCAATTCATTTTAAAAAAGAACTACATGTATAGTGTGATGTATGGGAAATAAAGTTTGTAGATACCTCCAATGTTATTTAAAATCTATTTAAGTCAACACGTAAATCACACACATACAGCAAAATTACACAGATTGTTTAGGTTTGACTTAATTACATGTACTAAAAACGTTTTCATGATATTTAACAAATATATTATAGGAGTTTTATTAGCTTCGACTTACCTATTATAGGCGTTTTGATTAGCTTTGCTTTCCTTTTTATGTTTTTTGCTTTGGTGGGACCTTCCGTTACAGAAGGTATCATTTCCGTTTTTGTGTCTTTGCTTTCGGTCTTGCTTTCTTTGGTCGTCTCTCTGTCTTTCTCTCTAGAACTGTCGCTTTTGTTTTCTAGTTTACTATCCGCTTGTGTTGTTGCTTTATGTCGCTTTGTTAACTTCAAAACGAAAATAAGCAAAAACAAAGTTAATTGAGGTGCCAAACCAACACCTCATACTCAAAATAACGCTAAATTACGACATTCAAAGAATTTCTATAGTTTAAACCTTTCCTTGCCCTAAGTGTTTTTTTATCATTGGATGACATTGTCCCTTTTGCTCATGTGCAATACTGTACATGTTGGAAAACAAGAAAAAACTGTAACGTGTAGAAAGGAAAACAATGTGCTACAATTGTGTGACAAATAACGCCTGTGAATTCCTTTCAAATACCCCTTCATTGGAAAAATCATAATTAATTTTATCCCTATCCCACAAGCTTTGCAAAACAAGTTCTGGGGAAAATTCGAACTTCTTAAATATAATTATGAAATAGCAGCATTGTTAATTGTATAAAGGGAAATAAAGCAGATCGTGGTTTTGCGATGCTGATGGTTTTATCCACTGCAATAGAAAGGTTAATAAAATGGTACTTGCAAAAGTGGTATTATTGGTAATATACCGTTATATACCTTCCCGGTTATATTCCATACACGTATCAGGAACAGCAAACAATGCAATGCTAATGCTGTATACACGTTTGGGTTAGTATCTTAAACACACGTTAACCTTACGTTGGACAGAAGACCAATTCCTTCAGAAAACTGAGTTGACCGGGCACTAAATTTCGACAGAGATTTAAGGTCAACTCCAAGAGTGTGTCCTAAAGGGCTTCGCAAGAAGTCCGGCATCTGATCGTGTAGAAAGAGCACTTTCCAATAATTATAATTGGCTGTGAAAGTTAATCTTTAGCGTTTCGAAATCTAATCAATTTTACGGTTGTTTACCAAGACACTATAATTTATGACAATTTTCTATATTTGCATGTCAAATTCATCTCCTGTTATTGCTTAATCTACAGTAATCTACTTCCTCAGATAGTTTACTGTAATCTATTTCCTCTGATAGTTTACTGTAATCTATTTTCTCTGATATGTTACTGTAATCTATTTTCTTTGATATTTTACTTTTAATACGACCTAAAATCAATGATCACCTCTGGAAAGGAAACTTGATCTCCGCCGCGCTCGGCCTTGGCTTTTCGTTGTGAAAACAGGGATCCCAGCATGGCTGTAAAAAATGTCAGTATTGATATTAAATACATCGAATCTCATAAGATATTATTGAAATATTAAAACATCGGGAATGTTTGAGACGTGTTGAGATTTGTTTTAGAATAAAGAGATTGTTGTTTAAAGGGAACGAGACATGCGTTTCATGTATTTGTAAAGCATGTGAATGTGTTTGATTTGTGTGATCCATTTTGTTCATTCCATTTTCTTTTGTTTCAATAGAATTCGACCTAGCAAGTTTGCCACCGCGTTTTATCATAATATCAGAAATTATTTCTTGACATGAAATCAGTGACCTTTGCACTTTAGAGGTATACGTGAAGACTTTTCAGGTGTCAAAGTAATAACTTGAAGTTCCATTTGCACATGTAACACTATACATGTAAAATTACGTAATTGTTTGGTGTGATTATATCCGTCTCTGCGCTTTCATTCTTCATTCAATTGCTATATCCATCTCTTTACAGAGCAATTTTACATCAGTAATATGATAGCGTATATTATAATTAAGAGTATCTAATACATGTACATCTTATTTTTCATTCTTCATTCAATTGCTATATCCATCTCTTTAAAGAGCAATTTTACATCAGTAATATGATAGCGTATATTATAATTAAGAGTATTTAATACATGTACATATTATTTTTCAAATGAAGTAAACGGTTTCTGTATTATTTGTCTCTAAAATCAGAATACACACAGAGTATCTTTCTAAAATCAGAATACACACAGAGTATCTTTCGTTCAAAAACTGCTTGGTTGTTCTTACAACATATTTAAATCCTCAGTTTTCTATTAATTCATAATTTAATTCATGTGCGGCATCTTATATATCTTAGGATAATATTTGAATTAATCTTCAGCAGAAAATAACAAGTTCTCATTGTTTTCCTAATACCTCTGGCAAAATTCTTTGTAAAACGCAGTCAAACTGTCTGATACATATATTAGTTACAACAAAAAGTCTTTACATATTTTGAAAAGAAATTTTTGTAAGAAAACCCTACATTTTTTATCAGACATGAATGAACTGTGTAAATGTAGATGTATATTGAACTGTTACCATCAGCGTGACTAAATGAGCGCCCAAATCCCAGCTCTTCTGTTTTCTGACTGGCAAATTTACTTTCATTTTGAACATCAATGACAGCCTGCATGCGCACAACTCGAACACGTCCCTACAACATCAAAACACAAGTTTTCTTAAGTCCAATGTCAAAATAAGTTTTTATATCGATTTCTTGTTCAGAGGACTCGTACATCAGCGGTACTTACCGACTTCACGACGTGTATCCATGGTGTTCTGTTTGTGTCATCAGATATTACCACGTCTTGTCTGAAACAAAACATCAGATATGTTTTTCATCAATGTTACCAGATATGTGTTGCTTATATGTATCAAAGTCATGTGTTCAGAACGATATATATCCAAGTCCTTTATCAATTTCAACCCTATAAATAGATAAACAGATATAGAATCATTTGCTTACCCGTAGTATTTAAGTTCGATTGCGTCCGTATTGGTTAAGAACACTTCTACTGGAAATTCATAGAACAACTGCAAAGTTCTGAAAAAGAGAAAGTTCACCTTTTTATCTGACAAGAAAACGATGCTGAAAGGTATTTTGTGTAACACCTATCACTGAGTTATCTGCATCGTGATGGCAAGTACTATATGTAGTTATTAATATATTCACCTAAGATAGTCAATAGGAGGCCCCTCCAGTTTGTTTTGCAATCTCATCAAATCCTGGAATACAATATGTAAATGTTTCATTGAAATACTTTGAAACATTAAAATATTTCCCCCTATCTGCTCATCCTTTTAGTTCCACTGCCTTTGTGGTATCGGTGTATATAGATAAACTGAAGACACAGTGACTTACTGATCTGTGGAGGATAAGGAGTTCCACATTCCCCTGCGTCACCAGGTGATGCTCCCTCGACCACTGTTCTTCCAGCTCCTCCAACTATAGATTATACAAAGGGACAGTCGTGGTCATCAGTACATGGACAGGGCCCTTATAAGCCTCAACTTGGGGTACACTTTACCAATCAGTGCTTATCAGAATTGTATATAAAGTTACACAACAAATAATTGTTATATTTCACGTTTCAAAAACAAAGCACTTTATCACAACTTATAAAATCTAGTCATGGAATAATCACTGACGTGTTTGTCATTTTCTGCTCTTTGTAGATTTAATAACATCACATTATGCAATGAAGAATTTTAAAGATCAATATGTCGGTCGGGTTTTTGGAATACTTATGAATGCATTAATTTGAATAATGCTTTCCATACAAAGATATCTTTAATCCTTTAAAACACAAATGAAACTAAAATGTCTCTGAATGATTGGCTGTCGGTATATAGATCATGTTTCCTCTACTTTGAGAACCTATTTACATCAGTTGTAGTTCCTTTGTTGATTAATCCCTCTGTCCGCGTGACTTTCCCCGTGGACAATCCGTATTCTCTCACCATTCGTACTGAAAAGACATATATATATATAAAGCACTAAATAATCACAACTAGGTACTGAAAATTTTCGCCCCAGCCCGGGGTCGAACCAGTGACGTACGGCACCCACCGCCTAGCAAGATTGTCAAACCAGTGCGTAAGTCCACTCGGCCACAACGACTTCCCTAAAAAGGAAGCTTTGTTATGTTCCTAATATATATATATATCCTATTGTTACATTTACTGGAGAGACATACATACATGTATATATCTCTTATTGTTACATGTCTGAATCGGAAACAGTTTTCACTTCCCATCAATGCAAAATCATAAAAAGCATTCATTTTAAGGAGGAAACTTTCTTTTTCTGCCTACATCACATTGTTATATAAGACGGTATTGACTCTACCTTTGCCTGTCATAATGTAGTAAAAGCGTTCTGGTTTCCTCCCTTGGTATGCTATGATTCTGTTGGGTTCATACCTTTCAATCACAAAATAAACATAAAATTGTAATTGCCACATCGGTTAATTTGAAATGATGGAAAAATTACAGCTATTGTAAGAACTCTTGACATATTAAATTGGAATCCTACTTTTCGTAACCAACGACTCTCGCCAGATCCTTTTCTTTTTCCACCGGAAATAGGTGATTGAAAGCTTTAGTAGCTCGTAGCACCCATATAACCTTAAAAATATGGAAGAATCGATTTTCTTTGTATGACAAATAAAAATATTTCTAAACTTAATTTATTTCAAACCGCGAAGCACGAATGATTAAACTCGTGTGTACCTTCGCTAAGTCATCCTCTGTTCTATAGGCAGGGTTTGTAGTCAGAGCCAATTCCATGTCAAAGGCTAGCTATCAACAGAAATACAAATCGTTACATACACAGGACAAGAAAATCCAGAATCCATATTTCCCCTTCTCTTAATTTTGTATTCTTGATAGGATTTATGAGATTGATCACTGTTCGTTATCTTCACTTTGAAAATCTCAATGGTATATCTTTACTTGTTTATATACATACTGAAGATCTCAGTGGTACAGAGTGTACGTCTTCACTTATTTATATACATACTGAAGATCTCAGCGGTACGTTTTCACTTATTTATCTCAGTGGTACGTTTTCACTTATTTATATACATACTGAAGATCTCAGTGGTACGTTTTCACTTATTTATATACATACTGAAGATCTCAGTGGTACGTCTTCACTTATTTATATATCTCAGTGGTACGTCTTCACTTATTTATATACATACTGAAGATCTCAGTGGTACGTCTTCACTTATTTATATACATACTGAAGATAGCAGTGGTACGTCTTCACTTATTTATATACATACTGAAGATAGCAGTGGTACGTCTTCACTCATTTATATACACACTGAAGATCTCAGTGGTACAGAGTGTAATTCTTCACTTATTTATATACATACTGAAGATAGCAGTGGTACGTCTTCACTTATTTATATACATACTGAAGATCTCAGTGGTACGTCTTCACTTATCTATATACACACTGAAGATCTCAGTGGTACAGAGTGTAATTCTTCACTTATTTATATACATACTGAAGATCTCAGTGGTACGTCTTCACTTATCTATATACACACTGAAGATCTCAGTGGTACAGAGTGTAATTCTTCACTTATTTATATACATACTGAAGATAGCAGTGGTACGTCTTCACTTATTTATATACATACTGAAGATAGCAGTGGTACATCTTCACTTATTTATATACACACTGAAGATCTCAGTGGTACAGAGTGTAATTCTTCACTTATTTATATACATACTGAAGATAGCAGTGGTACGTCTTCACTTATTTATATACATACTGAAGATCTGAGTGGTATGTCTTCACTTATTTATATACATACTGAAGATCTCAGTGGTACGTCTTCACTTATCTATATACACACTGAAGATCTCAGTGGTACAGAGTGTAATTTTTCACTTATTTATATACATACTGAAGATATCAGTGGTACGTCTTCACTTATCTATATACACACTGAAGATCTCAGTGGTACAGAGTGTAATTCTTCACTTATTTATATACATACTGAAGATAGCAGTGGTACGTCTTCACTTATTTATATACATACTGAAGATAGCAGTGGTACGTCTTCACTTATTTATATACATACTGAAGATATCAGTGGTACGTCTTCACTTATCTATATACATACTGAAGATCTCAGTGGTACAGAGTGTAATTCTTCACTTATTTATATACATACTGAAGATATCAGTGGTACGTCTTCACTTATCTATATACACACTGAAGATCTCAGTGGTACAGAGTGTAATTCTTCACTTATTTGTATACATACTGAAGATCTCAGTGGTACATCTTCACTTATTTATATACATACTGAAGATCTCAGTGGTACAGAGTGTAATTCTTCACTTATTTATATACATACTGAAGATCTCAGTGGTACAGAGTGTAATTCTTCACTTATTTATATACACACTGAAGATCTCAGTGGTACAGAGTGTAATTCTTCACTTATTTATATACATAATGAAGATCTCAGTGGTACAGAATGTAATTCTTCACTTATTTATATACATACTGAAGATAGCAGTGGTACGTCTTCACTTATTTATATACATACTGAAGATCTGAGTGGTATGTCTTCACTTATTTATATACATACTGAAGATCTCAGTGGTACGTCTTCACTTATCTATATACACACTGAAGATCTCAGTGGTACAGAGTGTAATTCTTCACTTATTTATATACATACTGAAGATCTCAGTGGTACGTCTTCACTTATTTATATACATACTGAAGATCTGAGTGGTATGTCTTCACTTATTTATATACATACTGAAGATATCAGTGGTACGTCTTCACTTATCTATATACATACTGAAGATCTCAGTGGTACGTTTGCACTTGTTTATATACATACTGAAGATCTCAGTGGTACGTTTGCACTTGTTTATATACATACTGAAGATCTCAGTGGTACGTCAATCTGCTGAGACTGATCCTGGGCTTTCAGGCGTCTTAAGGCAATTCCAGCAACTGGCTTCTCTTCCTTGAAATATCTATAATAAAATGTATACATCTTAATTCTATAAGATCAAAAGGGATTAATTCTTTTTTTTAAACATGGTATGAATATATTCTTCAGAATATATCTTGCTTTCCAACATAAATTAGAAATATATCTACTTTAACATTCCGTCCTGAAACGATTTCTAGTGTGCCCCTCCCCACTTCTAATAACCATCAGCAGCACTTCCTTTGCTCTATCTTATGTACTTTACATACAGCTATTAAGAATTTTTTGAAACTTGAATTCTTGTATGTCACAAAACCCTGACTATATTTTCCACCAATTTGCCGTCATTTCTTATACTTTGATGTCATAAATGAGGCGGATGCGGTTGTTGTTTTGTTTGTTTCTGTGTTGTGTGTTTACCGAATTCGTCATTTTTCAAATTCGTGAAGGGGATTGATATGGCTGTAAATGATATATCTTTGAAATATACATATGTTATAACGATATGAATCTTGTTCACGGGGTAGCTCTATCGAATAGGAGAAGATCTCAAAATTACAAACGATACAGGATGTAATAATAATGAAAATGAAATAAACTCTTCTTCAAATACCTAAAAGTCTTAGTCAATTTGGAGGGCTGAATTAGGCCTACAACACATAGTCTAAAGCTATAGTCATTTTCATCTCTTACCAATTTGAGGTCTTCTTTTGTTTTTGATTCAGACAAAGATGACAAGGTTAGATTACAACAAGTGCTTATTTTGTCTGTTTGTTGGAATCCCTGCCCTCTACAGTGGTGCGGTTCTGAAGACTTACTTTCTTCGCGGGAGATAAGCTCTATTCAATATCTTGACCATCAGGAGTGCATGGTGAAGCCTGTCCTTGTTCTGAAGTAGGTTACGATGACAAAATTAGTAAAAACTAAGAACGAGATAAATTAGAAGTCAATATTACAATATAAAGCATTAAAGTGCTCTTGACTTTTAGTAACTGTTTATCACCTTGAGAGTTTATTTATTTCAAAATATATTAGAGTACATAATATATTACGGGGATTATCAGATTAAGAAAACATGACGCAACATTCTGAGATTTAAATAACCATGTCCTGAGGTATACATGTATATGGATAAACAAATTTTACCATCACGGCAAAATATTGTAAATGTAAATATCTATACGAAGTACTCTCGAGTATAGAACGAAATAATGCGCAATGGAGCTTTACTATTTCATTATTGATGAAGTGGCTGGTGAATCAGAGGACATTGTCTGTATTCAATAACATGTTCTGCTTGTTACCTTCCAACCCTTTCGAAACCTCTTCCTTATGTCCGCGACGCCTGTCTCTGCAATATTCTGCAACATGAAAGAAATGGAAGTGTTTAATGTTCGTACTCATTGTGTCGACTTTATCACAACATTCTACAGGTGTATAATTTATCGTTTCTGATACTTTTCCTCGTACTTTATCATTATCGTACTCCAGCATTTCACATGGGACGTTTAGGTACTTCTCTATAACATTTCACATGGGACGTTTAGGTACTTCTCTATAACATTTCACATGGGACGTTTAGGTACTTCTCTATAACATTTCACATGGGACGTTTAGGTACTTCTCTATAACATTTCACATGGGACGTTTAGGTACTTCTCTATAACATTTCACATGGGACGTTTAGGTACTTCTCTATAACATTTCACATGGGACGTTTAGGTACTTCTCTATAACATTTCACATGGGACGTTTAGGTACTTCTCTATAACATTTCACATGGGACGTTTAGGTACTTCTCTATAACATTTCACATGGGACGTTTAGGTACTTCTCTATAACATTTCACATGGGACGTTTAGGTACTTCTCTATAACATTTCACATGGGACGTTTAGGTACTTCTCTATAACATTTCACATGGGACGTTTAGGTACTTCTCTATAATTCAAAGGTCTAGCTGGTTTGGAAAAAAGAATATCTCGCATTTTATGACAGTATTGACGAACACTATCATTTACTGAAGAGATCTGAAATACTTCTTGTCGATTAATTTATGATCCGTGGAAAATTTAGTACAGTACTACTGAATACACAGTAATAAATCTTTAATTAATGACAAGGGCTCTTACGATAACAAAATTAGCCCTGCACACACTTCCTGGTACATGTATAAAGAACATCAAAATGTTCATGTAATTTTGTTCTCTCTATAGATTACATACTGATGGAATTTTCCGACATTGCAGTTTTAAAGCTGCAAACCACCGACCTGAAGAATGTTTACTGTGCCATGCAACCAACACAATGCACAGAACTCTGAACGATCGCCCACATAATTATTGTAAAGCTAGCATTTTAAATTTTTAATCGAACAGAGCAGAAAATGTAAATACTGAAGATAATTAAAAGCACTTGAATTGTCAATAATACGCCTGGTTTCCTCCCTATTGGATGTTCTTTATGTTGACTGAGCTATTAAAGGTTTGTTCAAACCCTGCATTTTTCAAAATTATTAAACAACCATCCATGGAAAATAACAGCACCACTTGCAATTACAAAGCAGTCACTAAAACCGAACCATGGCTTTACATATCAAACATTTATTTGAGATAATTAGCATTGATAATGGTTGGTAAAAAATTTGAATTTACATTTTGTACTTTCTAAAAAATTAGACCTTCCAGAGGACTCTGGATGTTCTCAAGAAATAGACTCGCTGTTGTCATAGGAATTCAATAGCTATTCAAATTAGAGCTTGTTCACACTCGTTTTTTAAGATATGATCTATAATCTATTCATTAAAATTGTTTATCTTCATCTTTTATTCGATGATCGACTTTATTGAAAATATTGAATTTTACTCCAGTATAGAATTGTAACGTGAAAAATCTACATGGACCTTTAAAAATCAAAATTTTGATAAAGTGGGAACGACCACAGCAATCTAAACATTCATTGTGTGTACTTTTAGTGACTCAAACCACCAGAACGTCTATTATAACAATTAATGACCACGTGGTTCGCCGATTGAGAATTGTTTTCTTATTAAAGTAGTATTTCATATACCCGATTACTTCACACGACCATCCGTTGTACTGTTCACAATTACAAGAATTAATCGACTCATCACATAATGTTTAGTCACATATGTGTCAGTTTATTTTAGATGAATTTTTTTTCAATGTATTGCAAATGCGATGTTAAGTCTTTGAACATAAGATTTTTGAGACATACCTTAATTTTCTCTTGTTGCTCGGGGTTCATGGTTTGTATAAGAACACCAATGTCCGCCTTGGGTTTTACCATTGAGTTTACTTCATCAATTCTATTGTCCACCGTGATGGTGGGATCCTCATCTGGAATAGCAATATTAATTTTTCTGCTTTTGTTTACAAACATTTCTTTTTCACGTTCCAAACCTTCATGCAACAACCAGTTATGCTCCATTTCGAACTTTCCGATTTGATCCAATTTTTTGTGAGCCGTTTCAGTGTCATCATCATAATTATTAAGGTAATCCGACTCATCACTATCGCTTTCGTGTTCAGTCCGAACATCCGGTTCTACTGTGCCTCTGGGATTCGAATCCATCTGGGAAGCCAGCCTCGTTGTGGCGCTCACATCTCTTGCCTCAACATCGAGATCTAAATCGACTTCGGGCTCCAGCCTCGGTAAACAAAGAGATAGTGTTTCCTTGCTTTCCGTATCTTGTAGCTTAGAAAATTTCTTCTTCCTTCTTCCAGAGTCGAGCGTGGTGTGATTTCTATTCAATCTCTCCATAGACATGCTCTTTCCAAACCCTGACTGCACCAGGTCATATTGTGTAAATGCTTTCGGAAGATTCAAATTACTGTGGTACGCGCGGCGCGTTTTACCGACATTCATTGTGTATTCTTTGAATTTAAACCCTTTTTAATCAAAATGAAACAAGATAAATTCCACTTGCAAATTAAAGCAGCAACACTACATCCTCGTGGTATTTTTTTCCCCTTTCCAAAATCAAAGTGTGTGTCGTCACTGCATCTGTATACTGTAGTGACACCTGCTTGGCGCTGTGTACAATGGTACAAACCCGGATTATATAAGTATATTATTTAAACATTTAAATTCCATAGTGATCCGGATTAGTCGTCCAATTCGCCCAGTAAATCCTCTCAATATTCTATCCTTATTGATTATCAAAACTGTAATACATATACACAGAGGGAATGGGTAAGCTTGATTCAACTTTTATTTGAACAACTCAATGTTATTCAGGGTGACCAGTCATTTTAATTCATTTCGCCAGTATGTTTTAATCAGTCTCTGTTTATTCTGCCTGTCGGAGGGCGATAACATTAGCAGAAAGGGACGGGGAAGAATATATGGTAATTTAAATCTTGGTTACGAATTCCTTCACGTAAAGTGTTTATTAACCATTTAGAGCGCCTGATTGGATCTCTTACAAAGCTCAAACTTATTAATACTTATCTGCCAACTATATAGATCCATTAAATAAGTTTCTCATTTCGTTCAAGAATATATCACTAGAAATCCAACTCGAGCACACTCTGCTTATTATCCCGGGTAAGTCAGTGAGCGGCAAGGCTATATGTGTGGAAGAATCCTATAGAGTGCATAAAATATTCACATCCATTGATCATCTCCGAACGTCATATTTCTCTCGTTAACCACCAGTCAAGCTTGCCAGAGCAATTAATACTGATCATAAAACAGATTAAATTCTCATATTTAAAATCACTTCATCAAGCCATATTTAAACACCACAGCACTCCATAAAACCCGTATTCAAGGTTGACATCGATTTTAAGCCTCTTCAGTAATTTGTTTAATTTGATAATAAAAATGAGCCCTGTAAAACGATTTGGTTTAAAGTTTTTGGAGACTTGTAAAATACATGGGCGAAGGCAGAATTTATCAATAAAGCTGTTATAGTAAAGTGGTAAGCATACACAGATGAAGTGTAAGTAGTGAAAGACAGTCAGAAATTTATGGATATGTCCACACGAGCCACTCTCCGGGTATTGGATCAAATTCCAATTAATATCACACTGAGAAGGCGGTCAAAGCCTCGCGAGACATCAAAAGAAATTCAAAAGAAGTGACGCTGTAACAACACTTTACTACAGGCAAGAGAGATTACGCCGGTAATTGACTGCATGTATCGTTAGACCTTTTCCGACTTAGGTGTCTTTGGTATTTTTCCTATTCATTTCCCTTTGAAAAAGACAGTTATGAAGCATCTCTCAGTTCTGATTTACCGACACAGAGAATCATCTTAGTATTGTAATCAGATGATGGGTTCTGATCTTCAAGACAATCTGCTGCCTACCAGTAAAGGTTGTATATTTCGTGTCACTGCTACTTCCAATCTTCATCAAGCTGTTGTACGAGAGCCGCTATCCTCATATTGATGTTGCTTATATTGCCTCATCGACCTCTATCATACGTCCACGGTCTAATTGCTATTTCCAGTCGGCAATTACAGAAATCCAGACAGGGACTGAGTACTATCCACACGATATCAGATATCACAGCCCCTAAGTGCTATCCACACGATATCAGATATCACATTAGTCTCTAGTTGTTGGTATTTTCTTCTCTTCAATGTCTAGTAAAATTCACATTTCTCCATTTCATTGTGGAATACACATAATGACATATTCCTGTCATTGCGCCATATGTCCTTCAGGAACTAATTGGAAAACTTTTACGGGATGATGCTAATTATATTTATTCACGCTCTCATCACTAATTGCAAAATTAGTTCATTAGTGAAATACGTTTCTATTCAACAGGGAATAGGAGCGAGATGAAAGGTGTTTAAAGGACGGAAAGCCAGTAATGCATTCACAGGGAATTTGTCCACATTTTACATTTTTTTTTTTAAATTTAATTCCATATTCACACATACCTCTAACATTATATATGCATTTGAACCAACGATTACAATGTAGCATATGAAGTATAGCTGAAGGAGTGATGTGTATCCTTTTGAATTCCTCCTAAACTTCCTCTTACAAATACGTTTCATTTCCAAAGCATATTGAAATATGGAAAACATTTTAGGTCCCCTCACTACATATTCTAATGTTTACTCTAATCTGATTTATCATTAATTTATTAATTTCACATTCTTCATATTAGAAAAAAAATGATTCTAAGAGATCAATATGTTTCATATTACTGCTCTCGATAAAGCATGATCATGGTCATATGTCTATGTCATGGACTAAAAATATTTGAAGCAGTACAAGCTTTTATATCGCTACAACAAAACGTTTTGTTTTAATTTTTTTTCATATGTGAAATAATCTACCGTAATTCAATAATGTTCCAAACCGGTATTTTTGTTTTGGTCTTTTTATTATCATTATTATTTTTTCTACTACTATGATTTCTTTTCTTCTCTTGTTTTTATGGTTATTTTCATATATCTTTGTATTTCTTTTTTCTACACATTTTATCTTGTTTACATAATAAAATACATGTGCTTGATTCATTGTGGCCTTGATTTATGGAGAGGGCTAAATATTAGGCTATGTCTATGGTCATTTTTGTCCCTTCTTTCAGCACATATACTTTGAATCGTTACAAGTTATTTAAAGAATGATTTAATTATTTATTCTTAGACATTTACTGGTTTTGTTTGAATATTCAATTTCATTGTAAAGTAACGCCATTCCATATCTTTTGAAATTCTAGTGATAATGAAATATTCACTCATAGCATAGCACAGAGAGAGAGAGAGAGAGAGAGAGAGAGAGAGAGTTGATACATTCAATATCCCGAAACTCTATTTCTGAATTTTAGTATCTAATTCTGAAAATGAAGTTCAATTTTCAAAGTGGAATTTGTTCTCTGCTAGCGCTGTTCATCCACACTTTATATATATATATATATATATATATATATATATATATATATAAGGGTATGTAAAAGGTACTTGTTACTTGTTAAGAGCATGTTTTGTGCACCAGCACCGATGTGTATGGAGTACATGTAATTCAAGGTCATAATTTATTAACTACGCCAATATGAAATTCACGTATTCACATAAAAGGGAAATAAAAATTTTCATTAGTTTGTCATAACTTGACTTTGATGTATACCCCCTAACCACATGTTTCAGAACCAAACAAAACTGTCCCTTGCCACCGTTGTGGTATTTCACTCATTAACTTGATCTCAAGATTATTCGCGAGATGTAGAGAACCATTTCAGGAGGATATTGTGTGAATGATCAGAGTGCAAATGTTCAGATCTACTACTCTCTACTAATTACAATTATACAATGAAAACTGATTTCACGGCGTCGGGATATTAGGACCCTTTGGCTTTCCATAAACTATACACATCCTGTGGCGAGGAGCAAAAAAATATTCTAGCAACATTATCCCAAAGTCATTTTGTACTATGATTAAAAGTAAATCAAACATAAAGTAAAGATATAAGAATGTTGATAAACTTACAAGATTGTCCAAAAAGAAAATCATTTCTGAACTGCATGTTACGCAGCATCCGGAAAGCGGCAGTAGTAGAAGTCATCGTGTGTTTATCCAGACTCTGTCTAGTCCTCCGTGAGAGAGTTAGAGCCACTCATTGACATCTCTGCCCTGAAACAATTCATTATATTTCAACTTCTTTCATAAATCCTGACTGAAACCTTTCATAGCCGTGATATAATCCGAAGCCAATAGGGACACTTTGTACAATGGACTATTGTGAAGAACTGAGAAGTCTTTAACAGTCGTATAGGGAAAGTTCAGAAAAGGTTCTCGGTGAAATATGAGCAAGAAGTATCCGATTACTCAAACTTGCGTTCAGATAAATTTATGTTTTCTTTGCAGTGTCTTGAATTGAACGAATAATCATTTATTGGAAAAGTGTTTTTTTTTAGTTTTTTTTTTTTAGATGTGAACCCGGTGAACCTTTATTGACATTTTTTTCTTACGTTTGCAGAAAATCGATCACGATTCAAAATGATATATGAACCTGATATTCTTCGATTATGAATATACGTTTTTAATTTTAAAATATCAGATTGGTATCCTATGGGATAATAGCGTAATTTTGACAAACAGATATACTGTAATTTTCTGAAGCCCAGCCCTTTCTCCAATGGTAAATAGGATTTTTATTGTGCTATTCTGCCACAAGCTGTTGGACATAGTCGATGTATTTACATATCGCATGCACTGTCATGATAAAAGTCATGACTTTTCTGCCTCTTACATAAATACATACATATTGCTACAGTCATTTTCTACAGTAACACCCGATTATGTTGAACGTTATACGTATCCATATTGAGTAGACCTAATGCTAAATTAGTAATTCTTATATCATAGATGTAATGAATTCAAAACACGTGTCTCAAATTTCATCATAGAGACATGCTTTGGCCTTGGAGCAATTATTTCTTCAGAATAACTCGATCTTGGAAGAACTCTGGGTTAGCGTGTATCACGTCGTTCGCCATGGTGTGCGAGTCAGTACGACGGATGGTTAGTGCCATACTTTTCGTCTCAAATACATACACACGTGCATGTAATGAATAATCATTGGGGAAAATTCACTGGCCTCTCAGTAAAGTTTTTGGACAGTTGTCATTTTCTTAATTAAAACCATAAATGATACATGTACACTATGGAGATGAAAATGTCACGAGTTATATCTTGTTGAGTAACGTTGCTGTGAGAACGATGTTTTATAGTGTATTGTCACTGCATTTTTTTCAGTGAATGCAGGTATCAACAAAAACTTTGAATTCTTCATTTGAATTTTTTTCAGACGATGTTGCTGGAGCATTAGGTTTGATGTTAAAAAGGAGAACACGTGCTTCTTACGACATGTCAGATTTAAAGTGTGTTGGAATTCATTGTTCAAGCTAAAATAGATAGTGTCATATATGCACGTCTTTTTAAGCAGGATGCCAAAATATCTTGAATTCTGTGGAAGGGTATTGTGATACTAAATCAGATAAGTACTTAGTACTTACTTTTAAAATCATGAGAAGACGAAAACATGATTGAAATGATTTGTCCAGAGCTGATATTAAAACAATTCCCATTAGAAATATCAGTCCTTCACGACACAGATAAGAGAAACTGTTAAATGTCTAGAAAGTCTCGCTATAATTCTGTGCTGCCTTAAATGAAGCTAATTTTTTGCTCAAATAACAGAACACAAGTTTGTTGATATAAGAAAGAAGAAGAAAAGTTTGTTGATATTATCAAAGTATAGTTATGAAATACTTCGGAAGTCAATTAGAATACACATTATACGTACATGTAACAATCAAGGCCATATTGACCTTATTGCAAAAATATTATATAATCATGACAAACAAGAAAGGAAAGAATGCCTCCCATTATTAAATCATTAAACCGAGGCCAAACAAGGTGGCCAAAAATCTACTAAACACATGATGGTAAGCAAATGGTGGTATTAAAAACACAGATGGGTGGAGGTGGGTTGCGTGAAAAACAGCTGTGACTCTCGACAAAAGATAATGAAGTTGGTTAATGACTGGCTAGCTGTAAAAACACAGGGATTAACTTGAGCCCCAAAGGGAGACACAATGCACATCTATATGACACAAAAAGGGATCCAAAATGGAAGTGTGGATTGGACATGCGTTATTCTTCAACGGCCTTTACTTAAAACAATTTATTACAATATATAACTTCTCCAAAACAAGCCAAAACAGTAAACTAAAACATGTACATTTGTAATATGAATTACGTTTGCAGCTTTATTGTATGTTTAGTTTAGTTTTTTTGTAACGGTACATATTTTACTATATTTAACCATATTATGTAAAACTTTTTCGTTTGTCCTGAGGAGGGGACGGGTTATACAGACAATTTGCCAATCTAATTGTTCTTGCCATTAGTCATTTTAGTGCTTTAGATGATTTTTGCATTTGACCCTGTATCTACTTTCTGGATCCAATATTTTAAGGTATCGAATGTTTATACACACTTTACACGATATCCACATACTTTAATATCAGTATTTATTATATAATTAGTTCTTAATAATTCTATTCTATCTTTTTATTTTGCTGTTTATTTATTTATATTTTATTTTCCATCATAGTTCAATACTAGTAACCTTCAAGTTACGAAATAGTCATAATAATGAGTTAGGAAACCGCTTAATTATGCTGATTAGTTAACCCGATCTTTTACAATTATGGCTTTATGCAAAATTTGACAATTCCATGTTGTTCGTTGGTCATTTTGTGTGATATTTGTATTCACCTGAGGATGGATGTGAAAATCCAGAAAGCGCTAGTAGTAATTGAATTATATTTTGGAACTGCATATTTTCATGCTTTTTTATCTAATTATTTTGAGAGAGAGAGAGAGAGAGAGAGAGAGAGAGAGAGAGAGAGAGAGAGAGAGAGAGAGAGAAAGAGAGAGTTGTTTATTTATCTATATTTTATTTTCCGTTACAGTTCAACGCTAATAATATAACCTGGAGGTCGTGAGTTCGAGCCTTGCTCGTGCCATGGCCGCGTCAAACCTACCTAAGACGTTAACATAGGTGGTGATTGCTCTTTCGCCAAACGCTTGGTATTTAGAAGTGAGAATCGCGGATCTTTCGGATATAACCTTTAAAAAGGAGGTCCCTTGTTGCAGCTGGTGTTGACACAATAAAGAACCCTCACTGCTGCGGCCCTGCGCGCTAAGCATAGGTCTAAATTTCTGGTACTTCACCTACAGCTGGTGACGTCTCAATATCATTGAAAAATTATCGACGGTACGTGAAGCAGCAAACAATCAATCAACCAGTTACGAAATACTTATAAACGACCCGTCATAAGAACGATTTAACAAACTTCTTAATTGTACTGATTAGGTAACCCGTTCTTTGTTCATGACTTTATCATTAGTTGAGTTCAGTGAAAACATACTTTTTTGTATTGCGCCATGTTACACTCGATAATTTCAATATCTTTATTTAGTTTTCATTTCTATGTAAATATTCCATCGTCCTGAAGAAGGCACAGGTGGTCCCGTTGGGCATTTTGTGTGCTATTGGGCAAACACGCGTACGGACCCCTGGACGTACCAGACCAGAGGTGGGATCAGGTGCCAAGCAGGAGTAAGCATCCCCTGTCAACCGGTCACACCCACCGTGACCCATATGTATTTTGATTAGGTAAACACAACTTAATCCGTAGTCAAAATCAATGTGCCAAGAACGACCTATAACAATCGGTGTGAAATATTTCA
The DNA here is from genome assembly GCF_947568905.1 of Ostrea edulis. NCBI lineage: Eukaryota > Metazoa > Mollusca > Bivalvia > Ostreida > Ostreidae > Ostrea > Ostrea edulis. The sequence continues at coordinate 61,427,694 of NC_079165.1, forward strand.
GACGGCATTTGACCCAATGATAGCTAGGTTGTATTGGCAAACTATATCATTATAACGACCATAGAGTTTGCGAAATGCCGACTTAAAACGAAATTGTTGAAACCCTTGTAACATCAACTTGTTTATCAGTAGCCTGCCTCGATTTAAAATCTGATCACATGATACAAGTTCTTGCGTATTGAATCGGTTGAGAGATATAAACACCATATCTAGATGATAATGGAATATTGCTACATAAATATGGAAAGTTGACCAAAAAACAGCACTAAAATACAGCAACAGCCGATACCTAGAGTCGGATCCACTTAGTGAATACAAGGTCATTAAAAATATAATAAGTACCGAGATGACCAACTACACGAACAATTCGATCAATCCTAGAAAATACCCGTCCCTTCCTCAGGACAAAGGAAAAAGTTTTACTATTAAAATATAAATGAAGGGCCGGAAGCACACGGACTCCTGAACGCACCTAGGAGGAGTGATCATCCCCTGTCGGCCTTGGGTGTCGACCTTGAGTTTTCAAATTGTACTATTTTTGTATTGTTCCAGTTTCCTTTACGTAAATGTCTTCCAAAACAGTGTTTCAACGTGTAACTCAATTTACTTCGTTATGGCCTTGAGTATCGACCTTGTTTTTTCTAAATCGTACCATTTTTTAATCTTTTCCCGTATTTCTGTCTTTTAAAACTGCAATTCAAGCATATTTCATCTAACTTCGCCGCGATGGTCTAGAGGTAGAGCGTTCGCCCCGCTAGCGGAAGGTTGGGGTTGGAATCCCGGCCGCGACAGACCGAAGTCGTTAAAACTGGTAGTGACAGTTCCATCACCAAATGCTCGGCATCAGGTTTGAATGTCACGGGTCCTGGTAGATGACCTTAAACAGAGATATCCCGTGTCACAGTAGGTGTGGCATGCTAAAGAATACTCACTACCTAATGGTCGTAAGCGCCGAACATAGGCTTAAATTTGAAGTATTGGTGATGTCTCCATTTGAGTGAAAAATTCTTGAGAGGGATGTTAAACAAGATACAATCAATCAATCTAACTTCGTTTTTAGTTCCGGTCTTGAATTTTCAAATCATATCATTATTGTATTGTTCCTCTTTCTTGCACGTAATTTTTATATTCCTAAACAGTATTCTTAGTGGTAAATTTAATTCAACGTACGACTTATCGGGCTCACGGCGAGTGTGACCGGTCAGCAAGAGATGCTCACTCCTCCTAGACACATGATCCCGCCTCTGGTGCGTCCAGGGGTCCGTGGTCGCCCGGCCCTTCATGTATATTTTTATTAGTAAAACTAAGTCCTGAATACTGTATATAATACCAACTTCGCTAGCCAAGGTTTTTCGGACCGAAAACCCTTGGCTAGCGAAGATGATATATACATGTATATATAATATTTCGATAGTGGTCATTCGAAAGTCGATTGAAAGGCCGTTTAATGGCATCTATATGTCTCTCAAAGTTTGATTAACAGTACCTTCTAATCATTAATTATGTTCATATCAAATCTTCTTTGGACGCAGGCTACCAGTGTCAAAAGTTCCATCTCTAATGAACTGAGTATAGAGGTAACAGAAACTTGTTTTAGTTCAAATTAACCCTTTATTTTCAGAAATGTTGTTTTTGTATCTATGTTAACCTACCATAAGCATATGCAGACATGTACCTTGAAATATGCAGGTAAGAAATGAGTAATAATTTTACCTCGCATTTGTAAAGTTAATTTGTATATAAAGCTGAAAATTTGAATGAAAGTAATGTGTAATGGTAATTAAATTTTTTTCAACTGTAACGGTAATGGTAAAATTACTTTTAAATCGGAGTAATTTTCCCGAATTAATGCATATGGTAATGATAATTACTCTGCCCTGTATTTGCCCTGCTGAATACGTCTATGGATAATATTGAAATTTGACTTTTAAAAATGACTGCTACATCTACTCTACCTTACATGTACATGCAAGACTCCAGAACTTAAGTAGAGAACCCAATTCATAAACTGCAATCCATTACTGCTAGGATAGGTAGCCACAGTAAAGGCTTTTAATTGAAATAAAGGAAACTTTTACTGTGTCATCCGATGAACGAGTTTTTCATTACGATAATCATAGTGCTTAATTTAATCCCTTAGACAAATATCACATTCAAAGTCTTAACACTTCCTTTGACGAGTTTTGGAATTCGATCGTCGGTGTTTTAAGGAACTGGCGAACCCATATTGTTTCTTGCTTTTTTAGTCTAGTGCCTTTGTCTGTAGATCAATATCAATTCAGCACCTTGTGTTTTCAATAATTAAAGGTACTTTACTTCATTTGTTTTGTATTTCCGGACAATTGTAAAGGTGAAAGTACATGTAGATGAAATGTTGAGTGAACGTTACTTCTCGGTATGATCGAGGCTTTCACACATGTAACACGATTCAAAGTCATCTAGTAATAAATAAAAGAAATCGTATTTCCGATGCAATTAACATTTGAACGAGATTTCATTTTTTTTTTTTTTTTTTTTTTGTTAATGAATTTCCGATGCATGTACATACCGAACATGTCCATTTCACAGATTTACCTTGAAGAATTCTGTCATATAAGAAATACTTACAAGTATGGAAAAGGGAAATCCTTTGTCAAATACCAGATACACTTGTTCTTAGTACAGTGTCAGATTGAAATCTGTATACAATTAAAAACGAAACAGTTTACACATCCAAACTCGGGATGGGATATCTTGATGTCTAGTTCTGATCGCATTCATTCTTAAAAATGGAGGGTTGTTAAGGGATTGTAAGCTTGTATCTACCAGGTATTTTCCAGTCTTTTTAAATAAAATAATTGCAGGGTATATTTCAACAATTATAGGACTTTAATTTGTTGAACTTAAGAATTAGTTTACTCGTCTTCTTTCATCCATAAAGAAGTGGAGATTTTAAATCCAATGAAAACATTCCTGGGTGACTGTCCCGAAACGATTACCTCTGATTTAGAATTTGTATTAACTGTAAGATATCCTACATCGCGAAATCGACAGATATCTATTTCATTCCTGTATATGTTTATGCACAACTTCTTTATATGGATTGTTTAAACTACATCTGAAGAATTAATACGCATTGCGCAGTCCAATAGATCGTTTCTATCTTCGTGAAATAGCATTGACCAAAATATAACATCGTGATTTACAATCCTCATACCGATATTTGCTATAAAATATTTATATTCATAATATTTATGAGGTAAATATATACTTACTGACAACCTTGAGAGTACTGCATCAAATATCACAAGTTCAATTTTGCGTGATCATACACAAGTCTTATCTCATAAATTGCACAAAATTCATTTATCTCCCGACAATAAATTTACGTTTGACACTTTGTGTGTATCGATGTTTTGCCTGATGACTTGGGTTTTTTATGTCGACGTCTTACCAATTCCAGTGTAACAGATCTACGGTCGGGTTTTTTGGTATGATGAGGGGGAAGGTCGCTATGCAACGCACCGGCAAAATTGGATGCAAGCAATCAATGGATCTGAGGGGAAAATGAAAACTTTTTTTTATCTGTGAAAATTGGTTATCGATGTTTGTCAATTCCGTAAATTTTCCATCTAAATCATGGTAATGTGTTTCATCTATTGTTATTCCAGTGAAATTGGTCTTAATGTTTATAGAGGATGGGTTCTATCAAATAGTTCATACATGTAGAACAAATAAAATGTCCTGCTCTTTTATTCTGCAGAGGAAAATCGAGTGGAAGGTAAATGGTTGTGCGATGATAATTTAAAATATCAGCACATTGTGTATCCTTATAGATCATGCATCGATGTTTTATTTCAGAGTATAGAATTGATTTTTGTTTTTGAATTGGATATTGTAAAATGCAGCGCCTGATGATTTTAAAATGAAAGCGCTTGCGTTAGAATTTTAACTATGCGTGTTATGTATTTTATTTCTTTCAATATCTTAGATATATATATATATATATATATATATATATATATATATATATATGGGTGTAAGGAGTCTTACGTTGCGTTGCTATGATAAATAAACACGACCTATACGATTGTTGCATTTAAAGGCTGATGGGCTGTGCTGCCCAAAGTTGTATTCATTGAATAAACTATAGCATTCAGTGGGATTCCCAACCACAATATAATATTTAAGACAACTAGTTTATTCAAAACGGAGAAATACTTTTCTAAAAATATGAAACGGTTAATGGTGTAAACTGTATAAGGCGTATTCTGATATTTTGTGTGTCATGGGCAGTAACTCGAAAACTTGTATCTAGTCGATTCTCATCTAACCATCGTACATATTTTGTATATACACCTGTGTATAGTGTTAGTATTAGAAACGTGTATGGTAACATATATCTAACATCATTTTATTTATTTTGTATGATACATATATGGTTTCCTTTTCCTCTTTCTATATTTCATAACTTCCAGATCCATGGGTAAAATTATTTTATATTCTAGCAACTTGTATTTCATTCACGTTGACCGTAAAATGAAATACATTGAAGTAAATATAAAAATGACAAAGAAACGAAATTGAAATTGAAAATTTCGACAGATAGATATATACAGTAGATGGATATAAAGCACTAGGTTCCAAAAAATACTCGATACCTAGAAGTGTCGTATCCACAAAGTAGATGTAATTCACTCTCCTCGGAATTCACTTTGATGTAGACTTAAAAAAATATTCCAAAAATTAAATTATGAACCAAAGTTAACACAGATGATGACCAGTGGAGTAGAATATAACTAACACCAATAGGAAGGATAACTGTACTTAAAAACTTATAAGATAACCAAAAAAAAAAATCCTAAATTCAATGTATCCAATATAGACATTGCATTAATAGAATTTTGGCTACTAACACTTTCCTTTATAACATTAAGAGGAAGGATACAGAAAGCTGTACTCTTTGTAAATTGGAAGCAGAAGAATTGGAACACATCTGGGGATGTGTGAATGTTCAATATTATTATTTTTTTAAGTAGATACAAGGTCAAATACAAAAAATATATAAAACACTGAAAATGACCAACGGCACAAACAATCAGATTATCAAATTAGGATAACCCGTCCATTCTTCAGGACAAACGAATACATAGTAAAAGATGCACAAAAAATGTTAACAACCGTAAATTTTGTTTTTAGCTTGTTTTCTAGGGACTGAGCTAGGTCATGCCCTGTATACGTCCAATGAATTGATCCACAGCGCGGGATGTAATAATGATTGACTTCGAGTTAATTAATGATGGTAATCAGTGAAAAATGAGCAAGATACCCAATGAAATTCATACTTATGCTCTGTGAATAAATTAGAAAAAATGACAGAGTAAAAAGGACAAAAAAGTAAACAATTAATGTGGACCAAGTAATGAAACAGAGGGATAGCAGTCTAGAACGTCCAATAATCATCAGAAATATACCCGTACTGGTCAATGTCTTAAGCAGAAAGATAAAATAGACTTGTTATTATAATAAAATTACAGGGGGAAAATGATGAAAGGGTTTCGACTTTGTCTTTTAAAAAAAGGCCCAACGTGAACTGGTGGAGTATTCTGTCATAAAGGGGGTATTCAAAACGTTGAAAAACTAGAGTGGCACCGAAGTTTGTAAACCATTACATGTAATCTAGCGAACTAGCATGTAAAACTAGTAAACAGGTTTTTAAGCTAGAAATTAAAAGGCAAATACGACTGAGGTGTTGAATAAACGAATAGTTTGGTAACATTTAGTTAGCATCTATCCATCCTGGTGATACTTTGAGGGTTGAATGAGAACTTGTTGATTATAAACTGACAATTTAAAGGACACATCTCATGTTTTCAAAGTATACAAAATTACATGCATTTGGTCTTCTTTATGCTTATAGTAATTAATTCTGATAGTTCTTTCGCCGAAATTTTGCGACAATTAACCACAATACAGACTTAAATCTAAGCCCCTATTTCAAAAATTGCGAAAGTAAATATGCATATCGCAAGATTTGAATTTCATCGCTTTCAAACTCGAAAACTACGCAAAATATTTCATTTAAAACACATTTAAAGTAGTTTAGGCATGAAAAGAATTAAATTTGCTGAAAAAATGGAAAAGTTTAGAAACATGCGTTGTGTCCTATTAAAAGACCTAAATGTGATCATAAAGTTGCTTCAAATTGTTACGCAATTTATTCACAATTTCCTGTACAAGATTACACAATTAAAACTTTTTTATTTCAGATTTTATAGCACTAATTTTGCTCTGCGTTACCTGCGTTGAAATATAAAATGATATATTATTTCACGTAATTAATACCTACTTGTATTGTGTAGCATATTTCTGAGAACTCGTGCCTAAACCCCTTGTGATAATTATACTACAATGATCTAATCGAATTAACAACTACGATTATCATCTGTGGGATAATGACATCGATATCTCATAATGAATGATGATATTAATGTTTCAGAAAATTGTATATATGTTACCAGTATTGTTTTACCTGGATGTCTTTTCAAGCCTACTCATTTTATTTTATAGCGCGTCACTAATAAAGATGATCCCAGATGGGTTTTATATCACCTGTTTATTGTTGCTGTTACAAAGTGACACAATATCTGCATTGGACATTTTATTTTACATCCCACTGTGATCGACGGAAACTTTCATTTCGTACATCATCGTCATTAATTTGATTTCTCCCTCGCCGATAGACATTCTCACCGCGGGGAGCGGATATTGGAAGCTTCCCTAATTTATAACTGTGTATCTGTCTTTTCAAAACCCAATGCTAAATTACACATTAAACCCGTGTTGCTGTAGCAGCTTTGTCTCCCGAGTCGTTTACTTAATATCCCTGGTTTCCTTTTTATTATGTGTAAATTTGATGGCAGAATTCAAGGATGTGCATTGGCGACCTGAATGAAATTCAGACGTGAAAAATTAATCACCTTTCCACGATAATTTCTCTCTAAGGGAAAGAAAGTTAGTATTTGTTCCAGTGACACTTCAAAGCTTAATTAAATTAATGCATTTTTCACAGGAACAGTCATTCCCAATATTTGTATTTGTATATTGACATGCTAAATAAAATAGGGGGGAAAGCAAATACGCACTTTTCAGACAATGGTCGTAGAAGCTTTTATTTGTCTACCATTGTAGTGTCTCCCCATCCGTTTAATTCAACCGTTTTCTCATCACATAGAATTACCGCTACGTGAGAGAAAATCGAATTTACATAACAATACCGTATCAGCGCTAACTGGATAGATCGGTCTCTGCGCGTGCGCATCCGAGATTATCAAAATGAAAGGCGCTTATTACAAACACAATAACAGTCCGTGGAAACGTGTTTATTGATGTGACCACGACCGCACGAGTGTACCAATGCATAGCATGCCCCGGACGTTCCTGGTTCGTCGAGGTGAACCGACATCTGGACGAAACGACAGTTATCAGCCGGGAAACAGAAAACACTGCCTGTCAGACGCTGTTGCGGAGACAGGTGATTCCATGATGCCTGGCACACGAATTTTCGGTGAGTACCATTCATTAACAGTTAAAGATCAGACCAGGTCGGCAAAATACCATAGCTGGTTTTGAATTTAGAGAATTTCTTCATGCGATTAGCAGTAAAATGATAGGGCCTCACACCGATCCAATTTCTAAGAGTGAGGAATTAATTAACGAAGTCATTATCATTGAAATCGTGCCCAGGGTTGGGGTCAGTACATCGCTTGCCGCAGTAGTTATTCCAGTTTATTAGATGTGTTCTTGTCAGACGGGCTTCTGAGCTGGTCTTGTGCCCGTTTTTCTGGTTACACATGTTAAGCCTGAGGATCGATGTAATACATATTTTATCAGTATTTGTTAAATTCCAGTTTTATCAATCAGTACAAAACACATGTACCTATCTAAGTGATCAGTTCTAATTTTTCATACATACCTTCAGGGGAAAATGCAACATATTAGATCAGTTAGTTTTAATTTCTTCATCATTTTAATGAAATGACATGTTTTCTTGCTTGGCACTTCTATCTGATTGCAGTGTACAAATTTCGATAACTATAACATGATAAAAATGCCATGACACACACAAAACATGTATTTTGTTTTGTTTTTGGGTTTTTAAAAAAAAATAAATAAAAACCATACTTTTTCAATCCAGTTTATATTTGGCTACTTGGCGGTTAATTTTGAAAAGTGAATTATTTATCATTGGTATCGACAGCATCTGCCTTTGTGGTTGTCATTGCGACACAGGAATATATCGATTTGATATCGAAGTAACCGAAAACATGCAACATTATCCGTTAAAAAAAATCAATATCGTTATTTAAAACGCGGATACTCTTTATTTCATCATAATGAAAACAGGTTGCTGATGAATAATTAAGTAACGCTGCTAATTTTTAATCAACACATTCATGTGTTAGTAAGGAGGGAATTCCCATCTTCTTTCCTATCTTAGTATTCGAATGGAAATTGGAAAATATAAAAGGTGTCAAAATAAATCTACTTTGGCACAATATTGGATTAAAAGATAGATGCTAATTTAATCTCAAGATAAGTAAATCACCAGGTAAACAGGGGGAATATTGCGTGTATGATTTCCGTAGAAACGACTCCAGATAGGCCCCTAAGTCACCATTAGTATACCAATGGCGTTGAATAGTTGATCAGAACCACGATAAGGCAAGAGCGAGACGACTTAATGGACTATTCTGTAAATTAAGACCCATAATATACTATCTTTATTCGGGTCCCTAATTGTAGCAACAGACATGTTAAAGAAGAGATAGGTGGTTATAGATGGCAAACAAATACTGCGTCTGAACAACAAAACCTTGATCAGATGACACGTGTAAAGCCTGACCGTCAGTTCCCCGCTAACCACATGTGGACATCAGTTTATAACAAAAATAAAGTTTTGCTTTAATGTCTAATTCACCTGACAGCTAATTGAAAATGAAACATCTATTTTTACATTTTCTCATTTCACTCTCGAAACAGCTTAATCCAATTTTCTTTCAACCTGGGTTCTTATTTACACCTTTCTCTATTTTTCTTCCGCTCATAAAAGTAATGTGGGTTTTATTCTTTCATTCAAGAAGTAACAGTTGTTCTTTTCATCTAAAGAAAAGACTTGTAGGGGCCGAGTTTTGCTCCGTCGCCCCTCAATTCTTTCGGGTAATTAGTCTATCTGCCTATCGCGCCATTACGCCACGCTTTATGCTGAAGAAACTGCCCCGAACTATTTCCAACGGCTACCACTAGGAAGCTCTGTTATTTTTCACAAGTTTGTATTTTGGTTGGAAATGAAATTGCGTAAGGTTCATTTGGCGGGTTCGATCGGCCATTAAAAGACAACGTGCGTGACGCGTCAATTAGCTATCAATATGGAGAATAAATGATGTGTTAACAAGAAAAGATCAATAGAATGCGAGAAGCGGGGTTATTGACGAAATGCGTGTTTATTTATCTTCATTAACATGTATAGGCATTTGCAGGTGAAAAAATATGGCCAGTTACTTATCTATAAAAAATAAACAAAACTCGCCAGGGTTTCTCGTTGTTAATCAGGATGTGATATCAATAATGCCCATTTATAGGTTCTTTATTTTATTATTGTGATCGGCGAGAAGAAAAAAAACTTATAGTGTAATTTGAACTGAGAGTAGACTAAGAAATTGGTTTAAATCAGCTTTCTGTTATTTTACGAGATAATTTATGTGTATAAATGATCACGTCACGGGATGCGTGTGATGTCTGTTTTCTGTATTGCATAATTGTAATACAAGTCAACGCGCAAGTCGGTTGTTAAATTGCGAACATCTGCCCACACCGTAGAGATATTATAAAAGGATACAACAGTCGTACTAAATTTCTTCAGGTACACCGTGAATGAAATATAATAACTAGTAGAAAATTTATGGGTTCATTATAAAAGCTGTAAAAATGTTAACGGTACTCTATCGAATGACAAGTGGTTTTAATAACGGGCTCAATACTGGTTCTAAGAACATCATAAGAAGTCCCGCGCCTCGACTAGCCCATAGCTAATATCATTAACGATTAAATCAATCAATCTATATACTAAAACAGATATCAAGTTTAATGTAAACCAGTTCACAACTGTTTTCATAAACAATGAGATTAAACGTATTTATTGGACATCGTAAATAATTCGACCCACACCTGTACCCTCACGCTCACCCCAGGGGGCTGATTCCTGTGTATACAAGTTTATGATGCTCTGGTCGTTCATCAGAGTAAGTTCTGATTATGACAATCATTTCATCCAGAGACTTTGGATTTTCCGGACACGAGCACTTCATGTTTACGTAAGTTTTTTTTTTTTTTTTTTAGGTTTTTTTTTGTTTTTGTTTTTTGTTTGGTCTGTTTTATATAACTGTCAAATATACGAGAAAATTTACAAAATCATTTGTACTCAGTTTTATATTACATAAAATGAATATTTATCATTGATACATGATCATGAACTCATCAAATGTATTTCATTTTAATTCACGTAACTGTATTTTATTCGACAATTATCAGACCCCCCCACCCCCCACCCCAAATCAACAACAGTAAGTCGATTTGTGTATCCTCTTTAATTATTCCGCCCCGTCTGGTTTTGGAATTTAGATTTCCGTTACCGTGTCATTGTTAAGGACAAAAAATCACGTCTCCATGAATGAAACACCCGGTTTGATTCTCTAAATTTGATGGAATTAAAGCAGTTACTGGTTAATACACCTGTCGCGTGCTCAGCAAATCAGAGCTTAGTAGGTCAACTTCTGCTACTCTTAAGGCCATGTTTTTATTTTTCAATGTTATACCATCTGTAGCAAATATGTATCGGAGCAACCTGACAGTCAGATTTAGATAGCTGTAAAACCATGTCGCCGGATTTTCTGGGTGAGTGAGAGGTGAGGAGCTATTCACACCTGTTGCCTCACAGGTAATGAATTTGATTAGGGCTAGAAATGTTAGGTATTTCTTTGTACACTTTTTTGGCACCACTTTGCCTGGACCTTATACCAGTGAATCATGAATATCATTGTTTCATTCTCTAAATATTGTACATGTATATACAGGTATAACTACAGTAACTGTATATATAGGTATATAACTACAGTAACTATATACAGGTGGGGGAGGGGGCTTTTTCAACGACGTTCCTTTTCCGTTATTTCTACATGCAAAGTTAGTTATTTTCATATTCAAAGTAAGATATATTATGTAAACCCCACCCCTTTTTGAAGAAAAATATGTCGGACTATATATCCTCCAGGATATTTAGGATTTTGTATTTGGGCAAAGTAAGTTATTTCTAATTGCTTGTCACCTCCCCCCTCCCTGGAAAAACGGTGCTTCGTGCCTGATATAAATGTAGTACATGTATATTGATGAAATACATTTTAATTTCGAAATCACTTCTAGATGAATATACAGCGGGTAACGTTAAATACTATGTATTACATTTTATGACAAAATGTATATAAATCTATTATAATAATAGAATTTTTTATAACATAAAAAATCTACTCCTCTGGCAGGGGCTGGGGGAGGGTGCTACTTCTGGCAGGGGAGGGGGCTACTTAGCATGTAGTACTGTTTCTCTTATATGTATACCCAATATCTTGGAAATCTTATTGTATAACCAAAGGGTAAACCTTTCTCGTATCTGATTACATCATATCAAATGGTTTCGAAACACTATTAAAGTGGCGCCCCGTTCACATGCACCTTTTTAAGCATGTTATGTAAATTTTACACGTTCGCTGGTTTTACACCCGGGTGTATTTTTGGCTCATGTGAACGGGTGGAAAGCAATACTCACAAGTTCAGTATTTTTACTCCTAGTGCAAACTTTGCATCTAGTAAGACTAGGTGCAAATTAATTTTTACATGAGTAAATTTACTCATGATGTGCTTTCAGTCATGTGAACACATATCAAAATTTACATTTATGTGCAAGTATTGAAAGTGTCTATAGTACTGTGCATCGTTTTCTTGATAAATGCATCATATCCTGTCCTAGAAAAATATGGCAGTGACCTTCTGCTGTGCCTTATTATCTAAATAGTATTTGAACAAGAAAAGACAAAAACTATGGCTACATAACAAGGAAATGTCCGTCGTCTTTTTCTTTGTCTTCAAAATGCATCCATACTGCTTGGAAATTGTCAACTTTGTACTTATTTATACAGTTTTCTAGGTCATTGATCTCACCGCAAAAATTACATTTACACACCAGGAGTACAATCTGCATAATTCAAGAAATGTACAGTAGAACTAGATGATGCCGGTATCAGCAGCTGAATTATAATTATTTAGTTTAGGTTTCATACGGTTTTTCTCTGCTTCTAACTTATCTATTGTAAATGAATCAACAGAAAACTAGTCAGTGATACTAATAATACGTACATACAATTACATGTCGTTGCGTATTTCACACCTCCCTTTCTTTATTGGTTTGGGAGGGGCGAGGTAATTATCAGTTATCGGCAATATTTCAGTTAGTCATGGTGATGGATCTAGCAATGTTGATATGGGGTTCCAGCCTTTTACCACAAAAAAGGGAGGGGCAAAAAAAAAGGGGGGGGGGTCTCAGATCGTATAGCTTTGTTAGGTCACCTGAGTTTACTCAGTTGCAATCGGTTGTCGTCCGTCGTCGTCCGTCGTGCGTTAACAATTGAACATTTTTAACTTCTTCTTAATAACTACCAGTCCAATTCTTTTCAAATATGGTATGAAGCATCATTGGGACAAGGGGGACATAAATTGTAAAGTTCAGGACTCCAGCATCCCTGGGGCCCATGGGGCGAGGCAAAAACTGCCCAAAATTGACCAATTTTCAAAAATCTTCTTCTCAAGAACCACAAACATATAAGAAAAACTAAATGCATGGTGATGTAGAGCAGGAAGGCCTCTACCAAAATTGTAAATTTCATGATCCCGGGGTAGGGGTTCTGACCCCAGGGCAGGGGCCAAACTTTGTATATAGTGTTTATGTGTAAAACACTTAAATAACATCTTCTTTAGTGCTATTGATACTAAATTGAGAGTAAATAGATATTTATAAAGAGCAAGTAGTCCTTTACCAAAATTGTGAATTTGATGATCCCAGGAGTAGGGGTTTTGGCATCAGGATGGGGCCAAAATGGTCAGTTATTAAATGTGTGAAGAATAACCAATTTTAACTTCTTGATAACTATCATTCCAATTCTTTTCAAATTTAGCATAAAACATATTTGGAACAACGGGAACATAAATTGTAAAGTTCAGGATTCCTGCACCCCTGGGGCCTTAGGGGCAGGGCAAAAACTGCCCAAAATTGACCAATTTTCAAAAATCTTCTCAAGAACCACACACATGTAAGAAAAACTAAATGCATGGTGATGTAGAACAGGAAGGCCTCTACCAAAATTGTAAATTTCATGATCCCCAGGTTAGGGGTTCTGAACCCAGGGCGGGGCCAAACTTGATATATAGTGTTTATGTGTAAAACACTTAAATAACATCTTCTTTAGTGTGGTTGATACTATGTTAACACTAAATAGATATTTAAAAAGAACAGGTAGTCCTTTACCAAAATTGTAAATTTGATGATCCCAGGGGTAGGGTTTTGGTATCAGGGTGGGGCCAAAACGGTCAGTTATTAAATGTGTGAACAATAGCCATTTTTAACTTCTTGATAACTATCATTCCAATTCTTTTCATATTTGGTATGAAGCATATTTGGAACAAGGGGGACATAAATTGTAAATTTCATGATCCCCGAGGTAGTGGTTCTGACCCCAGGGCGGGGCCAAACTTGGTATATAGTGCTAAATGGATAGAGCAGGTAGTCTTTTACCAAAATTGTAAATTTTATTTTCTCAAGAGTACTGGTAAGGGTTCTGACCCCAGGGTGGGGCCAAACTTAGTATATAGTATGTATGTGTAAGTTTGCTGATACTGTATAAAATCTAAATGCATACTTAGAGATAGCAGAAAAGGATGTACAAAAAATGGTGAATTTCATAACCCAAGGTTATGACTTTAGGATGAGTCCAAATTAGTCATATCTTTTGATATTTTAATGTTAATACACTTATTATTTAAAGCCTTTCATCAGTGTATGCACTTCTGAGGGCAGTGAAGGTTTAAGAACACATCTTGTTTATACTGTTGCTGAACATTAGAATTTAGCTTAGATATTCAAAACAGGAAATGTTTTCTAGATTCCATTGCCCATGGAAGTAGTGATACCTTTTCATTTCTATTCAGGTGACCGATAAGGCCTGTGGGAGTAGTGATACTTTTTCACTAGTATTCAGGTGACTGATAAGGCCTGTGGGAGTAGTGATACTTTTTCACTAGTATTCAGGTGACTGATAAGGCCTGTGGAAGTAGTGATACTTTTTCACTAGTATTCAGGTGACTGATAAGGCCTGTGGGAGTAGTGATACTTTTTCACTAGTATTCAGGTGACCGATAAGGCCCGTGGGAGTAGTGATACTTTTTCACTAGTATTCAGGTGACCGATAAGGCCTGTGAAAGTAGTGATACTTTTTCACTAGTATTCAGGTGACCGATAAGGCCCGTGGGAGTAGTGATACTTTTTCACTAGTATTCAGGTGACCGATAAGGCCTGTGGGCCTCTTGTTTCATAAAGTTATAGGATATGATAATACAAATATGAACATTATTTACTAGATATTGTAAAAATGGAAGTCTGAAAGTTATGATTGAAAAGTTTATGCATACATGTATTACAATTTCGTTTATGTTTATAAGTGCGTGTATTTTAACACGTGCTAATACTAATATGATATATATGCGTTCCTGCGTTATTTCGAAAATCTCCGGCCTATAGATCTATTTGCCTTTTGTCGATGTTGTCGAAATTGATTTCAATTCGTGCATTCATAGAGAAAGAAAACAAAATCATATACATGTATACCCAATGCCTTGATTGATTGATTGTATATCGTTTAACTCTTTCACTCATATGGAGACGTCACCATTGTCGGTGAAGGGCTGCAAAATTTAGGCCTATGCTCGGCTCTTACGGCCTTTGAGCAGGGAGGGATCTTTACACATGTACATGCCACACCTGCTGTGACATGGGACCTCGGATTTTGCGGTCTCCTCCGAAGGATCGCCCCATTTAGTCCCCTTTTACGACAAGCAAGGGGTACTGAGGACCTATTCTAACCCGAATCCCCACGGGACACCCAATGCTTTCCAATGGCTTCAAAACCTTTATGATGAAAAATAGACCCCGTGATAAGAAGCATGTGTTTTGGAATCCTCTAGTTTGCAAGACAAAGTAGTTACGCTCCTATTGATCGTTGTTTTTACTTCCATTTTGGGACAACGATCTTGAAAATGTATAAAACAAAAGTAGAAAATTAATTGATTTTCTCATAAGTAAAGGATTTGCCTGTAGGTTTCGCTCTACAATATGCATATCATAGTACTCTCATTACACATACCGTAATGCAAAATTAGATAATTCTGTTGCAAATAGAATGACAAAGACACTGTCAACATATTGTTTTTAATTCAAGAAAACCGAATCAGTCTCAATTTTGCATCTTTTTTCCCCATTCTTCTTTGAATTTGACAGAGCAAGTGAACATCAGACAGGGAAATTCTACACAGAGAACTACCAGAGTAATGAAACCTCTTCAGGAAAGAAACCATTCCAATAAACAGGACTATCCAAAAACATTGAAGCCTGGTGTTGCTGACTCTCACCAATCCTCGCTGGATATCCTTGCGACAGCGGCGGCACAGTGTGCTCCATCAGAAAATACCGATCTTCATGACCACGACATAAATTCAGAGGATGGTGTTACTGACACTGAAAACATTCCTTTAAACCCTCATCAAAAACTTCCGTCATTTGCAACTTTGGCATACAATATTGCTAGACAAGAAAGAGAAAATCTGAATATTCCACGATCAAGAAATATGTCTGCTTCATCACAGTCTAGTTTGGTTGCAGATCGTACGAAGAAATCGCCGAGGAAAAATGCAGCTAAATATACCCAGTCTGTGACCCAAGGGAAGGAAAATATCCCTACATCAACGAATGGTAAAAGCAGACTCGCACAAATGCCATTCAGAGAGACGCTGAACGTATTAACTCAAGTCAAACACAACACCAACGTCAGAGATGCGAGTCCTTCTGATGCTACCAATGGAATTCCAGTGACGACAACTGAAGCCGCTTCAGTGAGAGTTAATAAACACTCCTCTAAAAGTCCAAGTAAAGAAGTAAAAACTGCTGTAAAGCCCAAAATTTGGAATCCTATTTTTCATGAGTACACACCGAAGAAAGAACTCTCAAAGACAGACGTAAAAGTAAAGACTGAACCCGTTTCTGATAGTCCCGGGGAAACTTCATCAAATTCAAATACCGTCTCTTACGGTAGCGATGTGAAAAAGTCTGTTGCGTCTGAAAGAAATCTCATTAAACACAGTGTAGAATCCATGATTAAGAAAGATCTACCGTCTTCAGACAATCACAACACAATCACAGGGGATCTGACCATTAAGCGCCTACTACCGAAGCATGAAGAGGAACCTACTGCCAAGAAAATAAAACTAGACGAAAATATCGTGCCTACTACTCCACAAACAACCAATCCTCTTACCGAGACCAAAATTCCATCCAAATTCCCAATTGCCATCCAAGAATTCCCTTTGTACAAGATTTCTGCGACGCCACCTATATCTCCTTATTTTTCGCGTGGGTTCGAACCTTCACCTAAAACTTTTGCCGACGTCGCACTGCGACCTTTGATGCCAAATATGCAACTCCGTACTTTCTCTCCCTTCAGTCCGTCATTTGGGAGAGCAGATAACGTGATTGCCACAGAGATGCATAAATCGCCGCCACAGGTTACATGTAAAATAGCTTCAATGTCATCACAGAATATGTTAGACACGCCTTTGAAACAATCTGTAGCACCTGTTCGCGTGTATGCATCTACACCAATGACGTCATCATTACGAGAATCGCCGATGTTCCGACCTACCGATTCTGTATTCAAAATGGAAACCAAACCATCAGTTACGAGGGTACTTGCACCAACATTTAAAGACAGTGAAAATTTGCCCCTCACAAACGAGGTAAGGAAGTTCCTATTTTGTTTTCCATTTCGATCTCATTAACTCTCTGTCAACGCATTTTTACTGTCCTTGAGATTACAGTAAATTTCATTTGCCAAGTAAAGACACTTAAAAGAATGAAAAAGATAAAGATTACTAATTTTTAAATAACAGTCAGCGGGAGCATGTGCCATGTTTACCATGCTACTATGATAGTGGCAAAGAAATTATCAGAGATTTGATTGATTTGAACATATCTTATTGTATCATTGCATATTATACAAAATATTCGAACACAAGTTCTTTCAACTTACGTGGTTCTCACCTTAAATACATCGGTCAATATACTAATTACTATGGTGAATAGACATAATTATTTCATAGTTACATAATTGGTTGTATCAATGTGTTTACGATAAATTTATTGACAGTTGTGGGCATTAAATAAATACAAGTGAATGGAAACAAATAATGAAAAATTGCAAATACAAAATGAAAAACTACGAACTAAAATGGGGAAAAATACAAACAAAATTGAAGAAATAGTACGATCAAAAGCTGAAAAAATGCGAACAAATCGTAGATATACATATACTTTTACATGTAGAGTAATTTTGAAGAATTTATTTAGGTTCTCAGTGGACTGATATCTAAATTTTTAAAGCATTTTAATTTTAACATCGGTGTATATTTATATAGATGAGAGGTGTGATGAATCCAGAAAGAGAGGGGATTTTACCACCACCGGACAAAAAGACTTTCGTTTTCCTAAGGCAATTCTGATGAGATTTTTTAATATCGTGCTTGTTGAATTTTCAGGTAGAGGTAGTAAATGGCGGCTTTGGAATCAAGAATCCCTCATATCGTGCACCCAAACCCTCTGATATCACAAATATTCAACCAGGTAATACAGAGACAACTTTAGTGCCTTTGTAAACAAAACCGCGAGAGGAACGTCTGTGATACAATTACTTCACAAATAACAGATGTACATTTTCCAACGCGTGTCACAGATTTGTTTTTCAAGTGCTCTTTAAAATTGTAAAATATTATTTAATAGAATTTTTAAATCTTTTCAATATGGCCTACAATTAAGCCATCTGTTACTTTCGAAGTTTGATTACCTGTACCTTTAAAGATGGACTTTAAATGCTGAATGTTTTGATTTCTTTGTCCAGATTCGGAGACCGGAAAAGGCAAATACGAATGCAAGATCTGTTCTAAGGCGTTTGGTTTGCAGCGGCTACTGAACCGCCACCTTAAGTGTCACAGTGATGTCAAAAGATACCTATGTACCTTCTGTGGTAAAGGTTTCAATGACACCTTTGATTTAAAACGCCACACGAGAATTCACACAGGTAATGAAGTAATTTTGCTTGGTAGATTGCTCCCATTACATGTTCGTACACTACATGTGAGAATTCATATTGTGTCTGTCCGTCCGTCTGTACATATGTAAGTAACAGCTTGATTTTCTAATACTAACTGATCTTTAACAATGAAACTCCACGTGAAGAGAATGACTTAAGGATGATCACTATAAGGTACCAAAGGTCAACGCTAGTAGTTTACATATATGAGATATGGTTTCTGAATGAAATGCTGTTAGGTAAAGGTCACATGGTAAGAGATGGAACGATTTCTGGATGCTGTTTGAGCTTCAGCTATCTCCCGTGAAGGTTTTCCATTAGTTAAGGATTACCCTTATTATCTTAGATCTAAGGTCGAGATCACTAGGTCTCTTATGGTAAGGGAGATCATTTTGAATCGTCGAAATGAAACTTCACGTGAAGATTCTCCATAATTAAGCAATGACCCTATTGCGTTTTGGATCATCATATTAAATATCATGAGGAACTGGGTTTTTTTATATCTCAATACTCAATTGTATACTTACCGATACCAAATACTATTTGAGCTTCAGCTTCACATGAATGGTCTCCATGACTACGGATGACGCTATTGACTTTAGGTCATAAGCTTAAAGTTTTAAATTCGTATGGTAAGAAATCTATTACATTGGTATCTCAAATACTTATTAAAGGTTATACAATGCCACACACGGATAACCTCTATCACTTTTGAGATTAGGGGGTTAACGGACAAGGTCACCAGGCTACATAAGGTTGGTTGGGTGCATATTGAGTCCCTCTTGAGAATTTTTTACTCATATGGAGACATTACCATTGCCGGTGAAGGGCTGCACAATTAGGGCCTATGCATGGCGCTTACGGCCATTGAGCACGGGGGGGGGGGGGGGGGGGGGGGGGGGGGGGGGGGGGGGGGTCTTTATCGTGCCACACCTGCTGTGACACGGGAACTCGGTTTTTGCTGTCTCATCCGAAGGAACGTCCCATTTAGTCGCCTCAAGCAAGGGGTACTGAGGACCTATTCTAACCCGGATCCCCACGGGATTTATAAGGTAACAAATAGATGTTTTGCACACTCGGTGCCGCCATATTTAATTACCTAATTATATATGCGTGTCAAAGGTCATGGGGGGAAAACGACGTAATCATGGACGCAGCCTTTTGACAAATCAACGATGTATGCTTTTCCCCCCAAAGTTTTTAATGATTTATCTCTTATATTATGATAGAATTTGTTTACATAATAGATAAAGAGGACCAAAGGTTTACTTTAACATATCTTTTATGGAAAAGTTCCTTTCTAGAATTTCTATGAGAAACTATTTATTGGCACTAAAGTTGCTTTTCATACCCATGTTTGAAGATTCCATTTCATAATAAACAATCATTTTTACACTAAAAATCTTAATTCTGAATTGCACAAAAATGTAAAATTTCGATAATAGAGTCTACCCCTCTACCGACTACTGGACCCATTGTATTGTGATGTTTTTAGGGGCAGGGGGGTATTCATTATTAATCCCTTCTCTACCGTAGCGGTCAAATTGACCGGTGGCGCGTAAAAACAGGGCAACGCAAAAGGAGTGCCTCTAAATCTTTGAAACTACGGTCATAAGATATATGATCTATATATCATATTTTTGGAAATTTCCTCTATTTTTTGACTATGTAAAAATCAATAAACTAAGTAAAGCCATTAAATTAAAAAAAGCATTTAAAGTGAAGGATGGTTTCATCTAAATATGACGTAACGCTTTTTCGCAAGGTCATTTTCCCCCTCGATATGATTTTTTTAAATTTTCCTTATGAATTCAATATTTTTTATATACCTTGACAAACTTTATAAGAAATTATTCCCTGTCCCAATTCCTAACAAAATTATATGTCATATCCCTATCCCAAATTGTGATACATGTAGATTTTATTCGATGTAAAAATATTGTCATTTAGTCTTTAAAAACCTCTAAAATGTGCCGGTAGAAAAAGGGTTAATGGTAATTTTACAAAGAAAATAGATTATAATGCAATAAAACAAATCACGTCAGTATTATCCAGGCACATCATAGCGTCCCTTATGAAGGGGAGGGGGGGGGGGTACAAAATATAAATATTGACAACTACTACGATCTATACAGATAATATTTTTAAAAAGGAAATTTTACCCCCCCCCCAAAAAGGGTGGCGAGATTATACGCACGACGACAAATTTTGAAAATCACTTGTAGTCTATATAGTTAGTGAAAGTCAGGAATAATTCAGGGCTTTTCCAACCCCCTTCTCTCCTTACACTCGTCAAATATACCTCCATCTCTTTACATTCGTCTAATACAAACCCTCCTTTCTTAGAATCGTCAAATCCCCCCCTCCTTTTCCTTACACTTGTCTCACACACCCCTTTCTCCTTACACTCGCAAAGAGAAGTCGGTTGTTTAAATCAGACTGCTGAAAATGGATAGACTAACAGTTGGGTATTGGGTGGTGAACCTAAATTGCCTGGTTTATAATTAGTATCCTTATTATTTGCAATAAAGTTTCTAGCTTTAATATATATAGGCCTACATATGTTATACCTAAAAGTGAACTTGAACTGGTCATTTGTCAAAGTTAGAGATAAATTAAATAATTGTGTAGACATCTCGTTTTTTTTTTAATTGTCAGAAGCTTATAAGATTTAAAATCATACAAATGAAATATATTTCTCACTCTTTCTCATGGGCAAGTAGAAGAAATTTATAATTGGGAAAAGAATATCGTGCGGATAGGAGCTCTAATGATGCTGATAGACACTTTAAAAAAACAAACAACCAAACAACTCGTAAAACTTAATTTAATCCAAACTTCAAAATCCTTAATTGTGTGAGGGGTGACTTAATTCATAGGTTCAAACTTAATTACTACTAAGTACTGCATACCACAGAAGAGAGGGAGAAGAGGGGGGAGGGGGTATGCCGATAAATCAAACCACTTTGTCATTTTAAAAGAAAAAAGACAGATTGTCAATAAAATTATTGAACTGTTATCACTTGTCTATGCAATGTACTACTTCACTGGGTTAATTTTAGAGAGCTAATGACTGTAATTCGATAGAAAACATCGCAAGTGAAAGTAGCGATCGCGAGCAGACATAAACAACCTATACTTCACCAGCTCAAATTAAACAAATGTGAATGAAACATTCTAATCTGCAACTCTTAGTGGTAACTTTAAAGTGTATTTTTTACGAATGTTATATTTTTATCATCTGACATATGTCTCACCCGTAAAATGTTGGTGAGCAGCCGTCGTCGTTAGTCTCGTGCAACCAGACGCTCTGCTTTTCCCGTAAATATCCGAAGAGCAGAGAGTCTGGTAAAGATACGTGATAACGTTTGTAACGTCAGAACGAGGCTTACCAAAATTTCGGTATTTAATTTGATTGGTTGATTCAACACACCTTCAAAATAACGACTACCGTAGAAATTTGTAATAGATTGAATTTGCCGTTTAAGCTTAAGGATTTACAACTAGAGTGTTTATAAAAACTTTTGTAAGAGGAAAGGATTTATTTGCTGTTCTACCGACGGAAAATGGTAAAACCGTTTTATCAAAATTACTTTAAGAGGCAAAAGTGAAAGTACAATTTCCAGCTGACAAAGAGCGTAATTTCTTTTTATTGTACATGTAGTAATGATTTTCCCCAATAGTATCACTAATGAAGGATCAACAAATTAGCATCAAATTTCGGAATTGACTGTTTATGTCAGAGAGAATCAAACGGAAACTAAATTAGCGCTCCCTAGCGGTAACAGTTATTATCGCGTGTCTTTACCAGACTCTCTGCTCGTCGGAGATTTACGGAGACAGCCGAGTGTCTGGTTGAACGAGACTACCGTCGTCGTTCGCTGTTTCACATTGACAAAGGACCCGGATGTAAGATTTTTTTTTCCATGACCTTTTGACCTAGCATGACGTTAGAGTGTGCAAAATATCTATTGTCTCTGAATGTTACTGGTCTCAGTTAGCACTGAAACTTCGTAAGAAAAGCCTTCCTACCCCCCCCCCCCCCTTCCCGTGTTTTTTTTTTTTTAAAAGTGCACCAAGTATAACTTGACGCTGGGAGACTGGATTTGTTTGTTTTAACAGCATGTTCATGAATATACCATATCCACTCGATAAAATGTCAACCAATACTGTATTTGATGTTTTAGGTGGAATATTTTCGGTAGCAGAAAGTCATTTGTGTGATTTACAGACTTTTGTATTTTCAGCGCAGAATTTAACTTTTAAACAGATCATACATTATATAGATCCAGAATTATCTCGTAATTGTACATGTACTAATATGAATATATTTAAAAAATTATCACAAACTAAAAAGTGACGTCAAAACGGGTTTTTTTTTAATGATAAACTTTCTACATTTCATGGAGGAAATCATTGTGTAAAAGTTTAACAGTTGTACATCAGTAAACTATTCAGATATAAAGTTTAGACAACCGGAATATAGAGGTTTTTATAATAGGCCGCGATCCTTCCATCACATTAAATGGAGCAGTTTAAGATTGTAAAGTATAGAAATGAGTTTGTTAGATTCTGCGTTACATTTGAGTAGATATATTGACTGTTATTGCCATGAACCATTTATGCAGGTAACACATGATTTTACATGAAAAAAGTTACTGGGTGTAGTTGAATTTTAAGGTCATAGGATACCCGAGATTTGGGACGCATCAAATAAAGTACTAGTGGTATTTTGTTGTGTTAACGTGGGGTTTTCTATTATTTAACCAAGAACAATGTAAATCGTTCATTATTGATACATGAAATACACTAATAAAAAGACATTTATGAAGGATTTCAAAAAAAAAAAGTTGGGGTAATATTTTTCTGTTGAATTTTCAAGTCAAAATTTGCTAATAATGCACAAATAAAGGTGGTTTCATTGGGAAATTTTATGGTAACTATTGGTAAATATTGAAACATTTACAAATATATTTTTTTTAAATTCCTGAACCATCAGATATGAGTATCGTATGTCCTTAAACGCAAACTGGTCAAATTCATTCTCCTAGTTCAATGAATACAATGTTATTTTTTCTTCTTACCTTTTATGTCATGTATTCATATTTAGGTAATAATTTTATCACTAATTAGGTGTGTCTTATGCTATTTTTTTTCCCCCTTTTCCTTTTGTATCGTATTCGTGTTTTAATTTTATGTTTGTGTATATGTTTTAATGCAGGACCACAATGGAAACTAGCTATATGCTAATCTGTGTTATCCTGGATAAATAAAGGCTATTATTATTATTATTATTATAACCCCTTTCTTGATTTTGTTGTTATCCATAAAACTTACTTTCAACCCTACAATTATACACAACACAATGTTAATATGTATATGATTTTGTTTCATTCGACATGCTGATACATGTAATTCATTTCTAAGTAATAAACCACTTCATATTGAACGGAAACTGCATGACATGTCACCTAAGAAACCTCCACTAACATTATTTCACGAAATTTAACCTGTGGAATACAATCCATAATTCAAAATCCGACTATTCAGTTATATGCCCAAGAATAGAAATTGAAAATTCTCCTGTATTACAGACTTCTTTAACTGTGTATATAACTGAACTGTTTGATTTTGAAGTTTAGTTTATTCAGCTAACATGCACTTTAACAACCATGTTTATTAAACAATACACCCTTAACAAGATTATGGCCCTTTTAAAAAAACAATCTTATGACTAAACTAAAAATTCACAAACACTATTATTTCTTTATATCCCATCTCTTCCAGACTTCTTGAATTAAGATGTTGGTTGTTGTTTTTTTTATCTTAGTCGTAAGATGGTTTGTTTTTCTTTTCCATATAAATCAGATTCTTATTACAACTAATACACTCATAAAAACAAGCACATATCTAAGGATAGTTTGAGATGATAAGTAGGTTTCTATCATGGATTTATTTTTCACCAGATATGATCTTTATCATTCATATAACAAAGATAATATTCTTAAACCGATTAGACACCTTTTTTGTGTTTCAAAATTCTAACGCGTGCTTTCGTGTGTGTTATAACAGACGACCGATTTTAACATTCATTCTCTGATATCAGAAAATCTATTTTTTGATATTAAGAAATGGTGTCAGATCTCAAGATATTGATGTTTTGATATAAGAAAATATTTTTATAGTATTAGTATTAAAATTGATATCTCGATATCATAAAATTAAAAGGTGAAGACAGCAAACAGTGATCAATCTGCTAATTCCTATAAAGAATAGAAACTTAAGAGTAGGGTAAACACGGACCTCTGGACACGCCAGATGTTCCAAGGAGGAGTAAGTATCCTCTGTCAACCAGTCACACCCGCCGTGAGCCCTATATCTTGATCAGGTAAACGGAGAAATCCGTAGTCAAAATCAGTATGTAAAGAATGGCCTAACAATTGGTTTATCAGACAACATTTGACCCAATGACAGGTTATATTTGTAAATTAGACCGTTATAACGACCATAGAATTTGCGAAATGCTGACTTTGAACAAGATTGTGGAAACCCCTGTAACATCAACGGTTCAGGTGAGCTTTTCTGATCGCTTTTTGTCCGCCGTCTGTCTGTCCGTCTGTCTGTCTGTCCGTCTGTCGGTCTGTCTGTTAAACTTTTCACATTTTCGACTTCTTCTCCAGAACCACTGGGCCAATTTCAACCAAACATGGCCAAAAGCATCCTTGGGTGAAGGGCTTTCAAGTTTGTTCAAATGAAGGGCCATGTCCCTTTCAAAGGGGAGATAATCACAAAAATGCAAAAATAGGGTGTTGTCATTTAAAAATCTTCTCAAGAACCACTGGGCCAGAAGAGCTGAAATTTATCTGAAAGCTTCGTGACATACTGCAGATTCAAGTTTGTTCAAATCATGGCCCCCGGTGGTAGGATGGGGCCACAAGGGGGGATCAAAGTTTTACATACAAATATATAGGAAAAATCTTTTAAAAATCTTCTTCTCAAGAACCACTGAGCCAGAAAAGCTGAATTTTACATGGAAACTTTCTGACATAGTGCAGATTCAAGTTTGTTCAAATCATGGCAAGGAGGGATCAAAGTTTTACATACAAATATATAGGGGAAAACTTTAAAAATCTTCTCAAGAACCACTAAGCCAGAAAAGCTGAGATTTACATGAAAGCTTCCTGACATAATGCAGATTCAAGTTTGTTCAAATCATGGGCTCCGGGGGTTGGATGCCCGCGGGCCACAAGGGGGATCAAAGTTTTACATACAAATATATAGGAAAAATCTTTTTCTCAATAACCACTGAGCCAGAAAAGCTGATTTTTACATGAAAACTTTCTGACATAGTGCAGATTCAAGTTTGTTCAAATCATGGCCCCGGGGTAGGATGGGGCCACAAGGGGGGATCAAAGTTTTACATACAAATATATAGGGAAAAACTTTAAAAATCTTCTTCTCAAGAACCACTGAGTCAGAAAAGCTGATTTTTACATGAAAACTTTCTGACATAGTGCAGATTCAAGTTTGTTCAAATCATGGCCCCCGGAAATAGGATGGGACCCCAAGAGGGGATCAAAGTTTTGCACACAAATATATAGGGAAAAACTTCTTCTCAAGAACCACTAAGCCAGAAAAGCTGAGATTTACATGAAAGCTTCCTGATATAATGCAGATTCAAGTTTGTTCAAATCATGGGCCCCGGGGGGTTGGATGGGGCCACAATAGGGGATCAAAGTTTTACATACAAATATATAGGAAAAATCTTTAAAAATCTTCTTCTCAAGAACCACTGAGCCAGAAAAGCTGATTTTTACATGAAAACTTTCTGACATAGTGCAGATTCAAGTTTGTTCAAATCATGGCCCCCCCCGGGGGGGGGGGTAGAATGGGGCCACAAGCGGGGGGGGGGTCAAAGTTTTACATACAAATATAGGAAAAAGCTTTAAAAATCTTCTTCTCAAGAACCATTGGGCCAAAGAAGTTGACATTTACATGAAAGCTTTCTGACATAGTGTAGATTCAAGTTTGCAAAGGGTAGTTTGGGCCATAATAGGGACTATTAGGTTTTACATGCAAATATATATGGAAAGTCTTCAGATATGGGCCAAGGTGACTCAGGTGAGCGATGTGGCCCATGGGCCTCTTGTTATTTTGTTGTTTTGATATCTAAAATCGATTTCTTGAAATCAGAAATTCAACAGAAATGACTGCCAAGATATTAATAAGTTTGTATCTTGATTTTTAAAAAACGAGACCCATGTACATGTATATGATATTAATTATAATATTCATTTATGATCCTTAGCTCAAAAGCACTAGCCAAGTGGACTGCACTCGTTTTTTGCTCAAAGCAGGCAAATCAGAACAAGTTTGAGAATAGAAAATGTCATTTATATAGTAAATGACGAAAAGTATATACAGTACAGGGGGTCATTAAAACCAAGTAAAAATTAAGATCAGATGCTGCAAATGACTAGATGACCCCCTGTTACATACATCTATAAAATCTCTGATTTAAGATGGCAAAATGAATAAACTAATATATCAAATTCGTCAGTAACATTCGGTTGCAGGATTCTTCCTATAAGAAGATACTTTTTCGAGGTGACGTAAGTCAGCCTCGTATGTCAGACCCCAGCTTCAATGGCGCCCTGTTTTAATCACTACCATTTGCGAAATCACTTTGAAATTTAATATAAGAAATTTGTTGTCACATATGCTAATGCAACGTAAAAGCTGTCACAATTCACTTTGAGATTGATATAGGATCCATATGTTTACCCTCTACGATAAGCGAGTTAAATAAGAATTTATGAAATCGCAATTTTTATCCCTTCGATATGAAACAAAGTTCACACATCAAAAGGAATCGCGAATTAGTGTTTAGGTTTGTAAACAAGATCAAAATTATTTGTCGTTTGCCAACATTTTATTCCAAGATCTTAGAAAAACAGAATTGGACTGTAGGAAACGATTTGCATTGCTTCTGTATTCATTCGCATTTTCACATATAGACGGGGAAAACATGGTCTATTTTTCTCTAGGAATTCTGGGTAAACAGCTGTCTCCTCTTATGTCTGAAAATTATATTAATTAGCCGATTTATCGCCTATCAAAAAATAGTTCACATTGATACTATGTTCCATTTTTATTAAACTGTTATATATAAATTCTGTTTTATGTCAGATTGAAGAAGTCTTCCTTGTATGTGATCTGTTGTATTTATCAAGCAGAAATTGTGTGTAATTAGAATTTTAATATTAAACTCTGCACTATTTCTCTGTATCCATACGCGCCACGCTATCCTGTTTATCAACAAGGAGAAAATGTCTTGCCTGAGAGAACTGTTATATTCTTGCCAACGCATTAACTCAAGGTAATCAGGGCCGTGAGTTAACCTTCAATTTGGAGGAGACAGGAAATTAGGCGGGGGTCTGGGGGCCGCCCAGGCCCCCAGACGCTGAGCACATTTTGTGCACACTGAACACGTTTCGTGCAAAATCCTTGATTCTAGGGCCTTCTAAGATGTTACTTGACTAACTCATTCTAAAAGAAAGATTTGGAATGCTTTTTAAGGGAGGTATCATGTTCTTAGTTATTGGAAACAACATAAATTCTAATGAACTTTAAATTTTAATTTTTTTTTGGCTCAAAAGTTGGAGGAGGCAGCTGCCTCCTCCGCCTCCATGTAATGTACAGCCCTGGGTAATTATCTGAAACCCAATGTGTTAATTTCGTACAATTTTACCAAAATATTTCTTTTGGACGCATTTTTTGAGATTTTAATACTAAATCTGGGTGTAAACATGTAATCTTCGATCGAAAGGGCCGAGCGCCATTTCCCGCGCTCTTTCATGGTCAAGTCAGATAACTGTAAACATTGATTAAGAAATATAAATGAACGTGTTTTTGTGAATATATTTGTTATTCAAGAAAAGAACTCCATTGGAAGTAATATATTGGAAATCAAGTTTACATTTCTTTGTCACGAAATATGATTTATCTCAAGAGTTGAATGAATTATCTCAAGAGTTGACACTTGTTTTCAAGAGTTGATATTTCAAGAGTGGAAATTTTCTTGGACTGGTTTAACTTTGACTCAAGAATTGAATGAGTTATTTCAAGAGTTGACAGTTGTTGTCGTCATCAGATATGAAGGGTAGCAAAAAAAGAAAAAATCATCAAAGGGAGAGCCCAAAATCTGTCAAAAAAAGAAAAAGTCACAATGTAAGAAAAGATCCCATAATTTTGAAGTGCGTGTCTGCCAACTTTCATCAAGGGTCAGAAACTTTCTCAGAATATAGCAGAGGTAAACAATGTGTAGCAAATTCACTTGTGTGCATTGCATTTAATGCAGTTAACCAAAAATTGTTTGGAGATTGGGATGCGAATGATATTCATTTTGTTCTCGAAAAAGGTGATGTTTTATACAAGCATGCAAGACAGGCCTGTCCACATGAACATCTTAACCCAGAGGACTTGCCCAAAAATGTTTGCATTCAAAATCAGTTGCTTCATGTGTCTGGTTTACCAGTTTATGCAGGGGAAATACAATCCACTTTTAAAGATAACGGCCCTTTCCTCTCTCTTGCTACAGCACTGAATTTATGCTTTGCAAATACCAAAGATGGAGGTATATTTATATGCAATGGCAGTTCTGTTGCTGTATTCTGCTCAGGCAATCTGTTCCATGTTTTCGATCCACATGCACGTGATGCAAACGCAAATGTTAAGGCAGACGGTTGCTCTGTTTTGTTGACAGTCAGTGGTTTTTCAAATTTACAAGCTCTTTTGAGAAAGCTCTTTGGGCGTGAAGAGGGTGCAGCTTTTGAATTGTATGTAGTTTCAATGGCAAATGTAGAAATGATGCCTCTTGTCCAAAGACATGTCCAAAGACAAGCTGAAGTCACTGCCAAACGTCACCTCGTTTCAGTACCTTCAGTACTTTGATTGGATATTGTAACTGTATTTATATTAATAAATTAGAGCGGGAGCAATTAACACGTGTGCCTCGCATTTTATGTTATCACAAATTCGATATTTTAGATACAGAAAAATAAAGAATATCATGATTTTGGGAAATTATTTTCGGATTTTCGATATCGTAAAATGTTACATATTTTTATATCCAAAAATGGGGAAAATTACAGAACATTTTCTGATATCACGAAACGCTTTTTGATATCAAATAGTCGATTTTGTTTTTATTACTAAATCATTTCTTTAAAATCAAGAAATATATTTTAAGATATAATTTTTTTTATTGTTTATCCGACTTCGAAATTATTTTTTCATTTGAAAAATGTTTCAAAATCTGTTAATTTTTAAAAAAAAAATTCTGATCTAAGGATGATTTGTTATCAATAAATCGAAAAATAAACTATTTGATATCACAAATGAGTGTGATATCAGAAAATGATTTTACTATTATACTATACAAATATCGGCTTTGATATAGCACCCAAAATAGTTACTCAGAAAGCCATCGATCAAGTCACTGCAATTTATTTTCTTTTTTCATTGTCATAGGATACCCAAGATTTTGAACACATGCAATGGAGTAGGATTTGGTTATGTTTACGTAGGATTTTCTATTATTTGATCAAATAACAATGTGATCGGTTATTGATACACAAAATGCAGCAATAGAAGGGCGTTTTTTGAAAGATTTTAATTTTGGGGTAGGCCTAATGTGTTTCCATTGAATTCCAAAGTAAAGATTTGTGAATAATGCAAAAATAAAGGTGGCTTCATTGGAAAATGTTCTGAAAAATGTGGGTTTTTAGCAATATTAAACTATTTACAAGTACATGTACATTGTACATGTAGTTTTACAAAATTCTACGACAAATTGTTTAGGGTATCCTATGTCCTTGCGTAAAACGAAAAGTATTGTTCACACAATTTTATGAATCCTTTAACGTATTAATATACAGACACTGGAATTACAGAGATGTAAAATCATACAACACTATCTGAAATATTTATGGCGGATTTTATTTCAACGCGGCATAGAAACAGTAATCACTGGAAATATCTTTTGCGCCATACCACCCTTTTTTTTTTCTTTTTTTTTTTTTTTTTACACAACTTCTATGTATTAGCAGTTAGCGGTATAAATATTATGACACATACTTCTATTATAATCGTATTTTATTTTGTGTTTAAGGAGTGAAGCCGTATTCCTGTAGCGAGTGTGACAGGTCATTCACACAAAGGTGTTCCCTGGAATCACACTGTCGCAAAGTTCACAACATGGACATTAACTACGCCTACAAACAGAGGAGAAACAAGATTTACGTATGCGAGGAGTGTGGACATTCCACACCGAATACGAGTAAACATTTTGTGCACCTCCGAGAAAACCACCCGAACAATCCTGCGCTCACAAAATGTCATGACAGACGCCAGTTCAAATTCTCCATGGAAAATCAACAGAATGTGCATTTACCGCGAACGTGATCAAGAACTTGACAGGCTATTACCCAAAATGTTTACCGAACTGAAGAGAAGCTTTAATTGAATAGCGTGTGTATTATCGTCTAGTCATTCTCGCGACTTGTACAGTTTTATTGTAAATGGTGCTAAATGTCCACGTAACGAAGTGTGAATGGTTGCATGTTCAGTAGTAAATTATTGCTAACAAAAATGTTCGCTTCTTGTGTTAATGAAGGTGCGCAGTTTACCGGATATAGCGGTAATTGGCAACATGGTCTTCCTTAACTATGAACCCGGGTAGAATCGTTGTTAGATGTATGCTCCCGCCATAGAAGGGCTCGGGCAAATAGTCTGTTACCCCTACCGTCCGTCATTCCGTCATCGTTGGGTTTTCAGACTTTGGGGTTTTTGTTATTGTTATATATGTATTTGTTTTTTGTTTTGTTTTGCTGTGTTTGTAGGTACTGAGCTAAGACCACAGAACATTAACTGGCAAGATTGGAAATATACAGCGATCGTGATAAAAACACTTGACATCACAAATGAAAAGGACAGGCACGAATGTGAAAAGATTAGATTGAAATTGAGTTTTTGAAGTGAATCTGAATCCATTCTCAGCTACTACATGTACATGTATACCATTACCAATATAATGGGTATCAGGCGCAAACATGTGATGTCTTCCGAAAATGCATCGATTCTTGTAATAAATTTGAAGACATATATTTGAATATTATAACCCTCGTAAAAAGTTATAGTATGTCGCTTCACAAAAATAAAAACAATATTCCATAGGTTTTTGAAGAGAGCATTGCTAAAATGTTTCTGTGTGTTAATTTTTCAAAGATAATTTGCAATGAGCAGGAAATCCATTTGCCAGTTATATTTTGTTGTTTCTACAACATACAATTTATTGATATATATTTGGAAAGAACGTTGGACCATTAAATACTGTAAATTCCTAAATGTATGCGAGAAATTTATCGCGTAATTTCGAGAGAAGCATCACTCGCGAAATAAAATTATTCGCTTTTATTCTTATATTAAAATGCATGTAAAAACTCTTTATCAACAGAGCACTCGCGAATTTATGCTATCGCGATTTGACGTGTACGAGTCATTTCGCGATATTAAGTACTCGCGTAAAATAAGGGATCTACAGTATCTTTCTTCCCTTGCTTTATCTATGTTTAGTAAGGTGATATAGGGCACCTTCATTATGTGACGCAGTTTTGTTCGAAATGATATTAACCTGCACTTTTATTTCAATTTCTATCTCTATATATCTATATTTAACTGTCTATACGCATAGCTCGGTCATTTTGATCTCTGGATGGCGAATTGTAATCTCGCTCCGTGTTTATTGATTGAAAGAATTCCTAAACTGAAATGTATTCTTGCGATAAACTTTGCAACTTTTGAAAACCTTGGTTATAGTTTGCCACATTCTCATTTATATATAAATCTCAGCGTCTAATTCCTCCTCAAGATCGATGCACTACTTTACATTGACGAAGTTGTATTTGAAAAGCATTTTGTTGTGCTTTTAATTGACAAGGACCGTACTGAGGGCTAGAAATGGATTAGAATTCAATTATGATAGCAAAATGTAATCTTACGATGCCAGTGACGTAAGCTGAAGGTAAAAAACAAAATAGGATGGTCTTTCAAAACTATTAATATCCATTAGATGGCATTGCAAAGTCGATTGAGATTCACTTCAAAAACGAAACAAAAAACTGTTAATTTTAATTGAGATTCTTCATTCATTTTAATCCTATGTTTTCACATTTGTCCGTGCTGAATTGTACTTGTGACATCAAGTCAGTGATTTGACTAAATGTTCCGTGGTCTTGATGTTTACTGGTTCGCGTTTCATGTAAATTGACCTATTTTTACGAAAGTTATTGCCCTTAGACTTTAAGAATTTTTCATTATTTACAGCTTTCTGGATTTATTTTGGCTGTGTTTGTGGTGTGTCTCTTTATATTGACGACTTACAGATCAAGTTAGAGTTTATTGTCAATTTACCTATTTTTGCCCAAAAAAAATTATCGCCCTTGGACTTTGAAAATTATTCACTATTATTTCAGACTTCTTTCTATTCATTGTGCTTGCATATAATGAACTAAATTATCGCGAGAAATTACATATTAAGTTTCCACTGCTTGTTTAACCAGTGCTGTTGCCATTGGGCTTTTAAAAGGTAAATTATCTTCTTTCTTTTAATAAGACTTTACTTCCCACATTTTAAAAAAAGAACATGAACACTAATGAACAAAGGGTGTTGATTGTTTTTATTATCAATTTGTTACTTGTAAATAAACAGGATTGAAAAACGAAAAATCATTTGAATTTATGAAATGCCATTTCAATGTCAACTTGGCCTTTGCATCTTTAATGAATACAATATTCTATATGAACTCAATTAATAAAACAAGCCAATGTATTCCTTTTGCATTCAAAGACTGTCTTAATAATTAAAGTCCACCTTAATTTAAACAATATGTATTCAATAATTTGATGGGATGGGACAGCAGGCTTAGCCTATATGAACACTCTCCCTAATGATCGAACAGGACATGAAAAGGTACAAAATTATATAACATACCGGTATGTAATTAATTTGGGGTCTACATGTATATAAGGAAAAAAACACAGATTAACAGCTGTATAACATTTGCACATAGTACAATTCAGAGTATTATACAAGTAAAAATATAGTATTGGTACCGGTTACATACATTCTTAATATATTACTGAAATCTTTTTGTAAGTGCAATAAATTTATGCAAAGGTTCTCTTATTGGTGTCAAAATCAATATCAGGATTTCCAAATAATAAAATATTTGTGCACGTGGATACACGTGTATCAGTGTTAGACGTCATTGCTTTTATATCAGGAAGAAGTTCATATCTACATGTATAATTATTATAAGCAGGGCGTTAAAAAAGTAATCATTTGCATCCTCACAGGATGCATCACAATTATTACATTGGGAAGTCTGACAAGTGATGGGAAAAAAATAGAGTTCAAATTACTGGCATTATTTCTTAATTGACAATGTATGCTATTGTACTTTCTATCACCAACATTAAAATATTCAATACTACTCCTACAAAAATAGTTTCTTAATTTTTTTAAATATTGAAACATTGGGAACACTTTTAATGTTCACTTGAAGATTATCAGATAATTATGCCGTAGATGGAAGAAAGCTTTCCATACACGTGACTGTTCTAATCTGAGGAATCTTAAAGGAGTTATTGATATTTCTAAGACTGTATGAGTGGTGATTGGAAATATATGTATAGGGTTCTGTAAGATATTGAGGCGAGTACCGGGGTAGCCATTTGTTATTTTAAAGAGTAATTCTAGTTTTTGAATTTTTCCTCTAGTGCTAAGACGATCCCATCCCACACGTGTAGTTCCTCATATAGACATGAACGAGAATGACATCTTGAGCCAGTAATGATCCTAGCAGCTTCTACTTGTATATATTCTAATAACTTGGCATCCTTATCAGTACAGTTGTCCAAAATAACATCAGCATATTATAATAGGTGACTGATAAAAGAAAAATAGACATTGATAGGTGCTTTGTGATCAACCTTGAATTTTAATATTCTTATTAAGTTTAGTCTTGAAGATGCTTTTTTCATGAATTGTTTGAATATGTGTACTCCACGTTGCATCTGAATGAAATTGAACACCAGTATGTGCGTGGGTTGTTGATGTGATAATTACAGGACCCTGATTACCAACTGTTATATCAGTCCACCTTGCGTTTTCATGCCCTTGGAAACAAATGCAATTCAGTTCTCTTCAGGACTTATTCAAAAAAAAATACATTATTCGTAATATTACATTCTATTTTTGTTTTATTTGCACACATGGTTGGACAAATATTTCAAACTTGTATGTCAGCGGAAACATTTGTGTCACATTGCCACATCTAGTTTCTTAAATATTTTAGTGCGTGTTAATCCCCATCGAGAAGCGCGACTTTTGTTCTTAAGTACTTTTTCTTTGCACTCATAAATTTGTATATTGTGCAAAACGAAAAATTATATATAATATTCAGATGATATGGAAGCATATGAGGGCCATATTATTATTTATTTTTCTCGCAAAATATCAACTTTCATCTTGGCCATTAATTTAATTTAAACAATATTTTATCATATTTAAACATAATGGATCAGTTAACAGGCATTGCCTATATAAGCCTTCTCCATACAAGTTCATGGTCCAGGTCATACAATCTTGGCCTTTCCAACTTTTTATCTTGGCTTTTCCCCTCTTTAATATTGGAATTTTCAACTTAAAAGTTGACAATTTCGGAAAAAAATATAATGTGGCCCTAATACGCTTCCGTAAGATGAAGATACAGAAGCGTTCATTTTTTAAGAGACAGAAAGAAAGAGTTACGAAAATATTAATTTTCACGGGGTATCAAATTTCTCATCATCATCATTTTTGTAAGAAATGACTATTTGGATTTCATAATGGAAATGGAGTTTTAGGATATTACAAAACAAACACTAAACTGTTTTACAGTACATTTCGCTGTATAAATATAATATTTTAACCAAAGGAGAAGATTATTTTGTTTTTATCGCGGATTCCCAGAATAGTTTGTATTTAGCAAAATTATACACTTTTATCAGACTGGAAGTGCCGGTAACCTCACTGTCGTAACAGTATCAGCATGAAAAAAACAACAACCATTTTATCAGGTATCTTGGTAACATTTTTTGCTCTTTTTACGTAAATCGCATTATATTAGTTTAGAATATCTCAGAACGGCTAGGTGGGATACTAAACTAGTTAAGAGGAACAACTTAAAACAGCCATGCAAACTATCACAGGTACAGTGATAGGTAAGAAACTGGGTCATCCCGTGTTTATCTTTTGTTTGGAATTGGCATTAATAAGCACAAAACTTGAAGAAAAAACATCTTTAATAAAGTACCAACAAATGCGATAACTTTGAATCATGAGAAAATAAACTGACATTATGCAAAATATCGTGGATTTCGTGAATAAAGTCGAGCTGACTTTTACTTAGAAAATATGTTGCTGAGCCAGTTTCCAACTCGTCTTCCGGCTTCCTGCAAGTGATCCCCGGCTTCCCGCAAACGATCCCCGGCCTGGGAGACGACAGGTGTAATCCTTTCCATCACCAGTGTCCGAAATTCCGATACATGGTCCCCAGTACAGCTAGT
The DNA here is from genome assembly GCF_947568905.1 of Ostrea edulis. Taxonomy (NCBI): domain Eukaryota; kingdom Metazoa; phylum Mollusca; class Bivalvia; order Ostreida; family Ostreidae; genus Ostrea; species Ostrea edulis. Next base: position 61,463,858 of record NC_079165.1, read on the forward strand.
TCCTATCTGTAGAACCTCAAACAATATCCTGCAAATAAAAAATAGATATTCATATTTATTAGTGTTCCGTTACAATGCAGTTTTCATTTATTATATATTTTTTAACAAAACACTGATAACCCTATGTACATTTCAAATCATAAAATAATCGCCGACTATGCAGGAAGTATTATATACTTCCATTGGTTCGATCTCCTATAATACAGGAAATATTGAATAAAAAATTCCCTTATTTTGCATAGATTTCTAATCGCACAGGAATATTTAAGCACATGACTCGTCGCTTGCACCCAGACCAGGTACTTATAACTAGCAAATGTGCATATATTTTCAATCTGTAAACCATGATATCGCGATGTACATGTAGGTTTTAATCAAAACAATTCAGATTATCAGTAGAATGTTATTTCCCGTACCTATGCATTTCTGTTGGTTGCAGAAAGCTCTCAGCCTCGTACACTCCCATGAGGGCGTTTCTGTTGTCCCAGAAAATGTCGCAAAAACTTATGTTGGCGGCGTTGCGTAGGTAACAGGTGGATACGTGATCCATCATGGTTGTTTTCACCATCCGACATCGGACACTGTCCTGTGTGTAGAACTGCTTCAGTGTGTTGATAAGACAGTCGCCTGTTGCCTTGATCCAGCGTTTTCCCTACAGTATATACAATTCATTCTTTACTTATGTAGATGCAATTTTTTTTGGTTTGACCAAAAATCAAAACATTTGATATATAAACAATTTCTTATAGCATCATATTAAGTGGAATGCACTTCAAACACATTAAGCTAAACTAGTACTACTTGTCACTTCCCATTCTACTTTATATTCTGATGAAGTTTTTTATCATTAAAATCTTAATCATAATGAGATGGAAACGTACATAGAATCCATACTTACCAGATCATTGAATTGGTTATAGTAGACAGGTAGGTAAAACTTCTCGCAGTCGTATGTACCATAGTGTTTGTTAAAGCCACAATTACTACAAGGGTACCGCTGTTCAAAGCAGTTGAAGAAACTACAAGAACCCGATGTTGCTTGTTGCAAACATGTCGGCGATGTGTCTGAAAGTATCAATACATATAACATTATTGATATATCATCATTCCGTTTTACAGTAGCGTCAGCATACCAATTGATGGCCTTGTTTTGAGATTCTTCATGAAATTCATTTAGCTAGTCTTACCTTGCACGGGGTTTATAGGGTTTTTAGCATCACTGCAGGAAGAAAACAGGTCCTGGACAAAGTCCACGACAAAGGCACTGGACAGAGTCACAAACAGGAGCAAACCAACCAGTGTTTTACCAAACATGACACTTATTAGTTTGCTTCACGCAGTCAGTGATTACCAAACGACAAATTGTTCAGTATATATAGAGGGGATCTGACGTCATTAAGGACCTCTGAGTCACTCATGCATATGAAGCGTTGACAACTGTAGTAACCCACTTTCTTTATTTGCAATTTTAATTAGAACATGAATCATTCAATTTATCAAAATGTTTCGACCACACTCCCTACATATACGCAACTCTCCCACCCTCGTATTGCTAGAGAAAAATAGAAGAACTAGGCTCTACTGGGCGAAACAACTGATGATGAAAAATGAAACAACAACACTACAATTTGTAATGACCTGGATGCAACATGCATTATGACTACATATATAATGTTGGCAAATGCACACCGATTTCTTAACCGTTTTCAGGTTAGGACACATTGTACATCCCTAAATATGCCACTGAAGTTGGGTTGAATATAACGTATTTTCTTCATCAGAATTCGATTTAGCAATGTTAACGTTGTGGTTAGATATTGACAATTTTTACATGTTGCTATGGAATTACGTTTGGACTAGTACACATGACCTTTGGATACCTGAATTTTGACTGTACACAACATAGATTGTAACTTCTTGCAACTCAACGAACAAAATAAACTGTTACATTTACTGAACAGATATTGTTGCAAGAATAGATAATTTCCTATAAATGTACTTGCCATGCACCTACATGTACATATGGACATAAATTGAAATATTTAGAATGAAATGCATATGTCTACTTAGCTTACACCATTAGTTTACTCTTCATAATATTTGTCAGAAGTTTTAAGTGTCACACTAAGAGGTCGCAGTAGCACGTCTAACGGAAGTCGCCAAGTTGCCAGCTTAATTGCCTTTTGAAGGCTTTCCATGGTATTGTTGCAATTCCAGAGAAAAATGCAAACATCACTCAGTGTTATTTTCCCCTATCTTAAAAATGTGTAAGGCAAGTACACACACACAAAACAATTCATTACGTTTGCATTAGTTTTAATGTTTATGCCCCCGCGACTAAAGTAGAGGGCTTATTGTTTTATACTTGTCTAGCCGTCTGTCCGTCCTGCATAGTGGACACAATTTGTCCAGCTGACTCCGCCTACAGGTCTGAAGATAGAACTTTAAGGTTATGTAAGTTGTTTGTACGAATATACGAAGAGTGTACATACAGTACATGTATTGCCGGTATTTTTATTTTCTTATTTTTCACAAATGACACAAGGCTGTTGAACTTTGTCATTCTGAGGTGATGCATGCGTGTAGTGGACATGATTTATGCGTGTACTGTATATGGTTTATGTGTTAAGGACATATTTTATGTGTATAGTGGGCTTGGTTTATGAGTGTAGTGGACATGGTTTATGCGTGTAGTGGACATGGTTTATGTGTGTAGTGGACATGGTTTTAGTGGACATGGTTTATGTGTGTAGTGGACATGGTTTATGCATATAGTGGGAATGGTGTATGTGTGTAGTGGACATGGTTTATGCATATAGTGGGAATGGTTTATGAGTGTAGTGGACATGGTTTATGCATATAGTGGGAATGGTTTATGAGTGTAGTGGACATGGTTTGTGTGTGTAGTGGACATGGTTTATGTGTGTAGTGGACATGGTTTATGCATATAGTGGGAATGGTTTATGTGTGTAGTGGACATGGTTTATGTGTGTAGTGGACATGGTTTATGTGTGTAGTGGACATGGTTTATGCATATAGTGGGAATGGTTTATGTATGTAGTGGACATGGTTTGTTTGTGTAGTGGACATGGTTTATGTGTGTAGTGGATATGGTTTATGCGTGGAGTGGACATGGTTTATGTGTGTAGTGGACATGGTTTATGCATGTAGTGGACATGGTTTGTGTGTGTAGTGGACATGGGTTATGCATATAGTGGGAATGGTTTATGTGTGTAGTGGACATGGTTTGTGTGTGTAGTGGACATGGTTTATGTGTGTAGTGGACATGGTTTATGCATATAGTGGGAATGGTTTATGTGTGTAGTGGACATGGTTTGTGTGTGTAGTGGACATGGTTTATGTGTGTAGTGGACATGGTTTATGCGTGGAGTGGACATGGTTTATGCGTGGAGTGGACATGGTTTATGTGTGTAGTGGACATGGTTTATGCGTGGAGTGGACATGGTTTATGCATGGAATGGACATGGTTTAATTAAGTGTTTAGTGGGCATAGTTTGTGCGTATATTAGGCTTCGTTTATGCATATAGTGGACATGGTTTGTGTGTGTAGTGGACATGGATTATGCGTATATTGGGCTTGGTTTATGCATATAGTGGACATGGTTTAAGTATGTAGTGGACATGGTTTATGTGTATAGTGGACATGGTTTGTGCGTGTAGTGGGCATGCGTATGGTTTATCCGACTAACTCTTCATATAATTTAATCTTATAATTTGTAAATCATGTAAGTTACTGGCATCAAGATTTTACATCATTTTTAGAAAAATTATTTATTCATGATTCTTGAAATGTCAAGCTACATATTGTAACTAACTCCTCCTACAATGTATATTTGTCAAGCTCAAACTTTTATATTAAGCAGGATAATTACATACATGCAATGTGAAGGTTTTTTATTTTCTTGAGAGTTTTCAAGAATGACTGGATATTGAAATTATAATGTTTTATTTCTCTTTATCATAAACATATTATGCATCATTAGTATTTACGCTTTTGTTTCATCTCTTGCATATTATAAACATATATGAATTAATTGTTCTACATGTGCATAATGGAACGCTGATACGCCAATAGTGTTTTTTCAGACGCAAACATGTTGAATTAATCTTTCATTCAAGCCTAGAACGTGGGCACATCAGGTTTCCTTGGTGATCCCTCAGCATTTTGTCACAGTAAATCAGAAATCTGGCATACAAGAAACTGAAAAAGTATGTGATCTACAGCTTCACTTCATTGTATAGTCACCTGTCCTCGGCTTATATATACATGTATCACGGCACTGTGTGTTGTTATTGTTACTACTCTACCGCATATGGTTCTAAGAAAATATGTTTTTTTACCTTACAGAATCTTTTCTCCTTCGATTCTGTTCACAGTGAGTCCTGTGAGCAATAAGCTACTCTCTGAATGTATTGTTTACAAATACAAAAGGTTCATGGGTCATCACACTCAACTGGGTCACTTTGCTCCTACAGATACATGTACGCGACATATAGGGCTCGGAACACTAAATCTGACTGAACACTAAGACAAAGCCTGCCACTGGACAAATATATATATTTACATGTCTTAGAATACTTGTATTTTGGTAAAAAGTAATGTTTTTTGCAGTTGAAGGATAATGTGTGATTACTACAGGAAATTATAAGATCTCTTTTGTAGATCCGCCGCTACTTTTCATTTGTATAGCCTGAAATGCTGATGATGGGAGAATAATCAAATTTATCCCTTTAAGATAAATACAGTTATTGAGAATGACGTATTTGACATGCTTGAATATTCGAAAGTGCTATTCAACTTTTTCCGGAATTTTGCTGTCCTTTCTTGGCACCAGACTTAGTCCATAAATAGTCCTAACGCGAGCATACGCTCTCGGCCTTTTCATTTTCATGCTCGGGCAAGTGCAGACGAATTCCCCTCCCATCCCTCCCTTAAATATTATGGTTGGTTTGAAGGTCCAATTCTATTGTATAATTTGATGAACTCATTTTCTGCTGTGAATTTTCTTTCAATTTCAGAAATCGTAATGTCAGTTAGAGACTGGTGAAGAAATCTATAGACTTGACTTTGTCAATCTTTCTAACGTGTTGGCGCAATTTTGACAGAAAACCATTTGCTGAGGGATACTGTTGTCTCCAGGTCCACCAGCTCTGATATGGTTTGTTGAATATTTGTGAATGCTATGCTGCCAAAAGCTTACAGGTGGTAAGATCGGCGCATAGGGTATGAACATGCGAGTGGCATGTTAACGGTGAATGTTGTTTCAAATAAAAAGCCATGACAGTTCCGCCAATATGCTTTTGAGTATTTTTTTTCAGGTCAAAGGTGGTTAAAATAAGTAACTACCCATTAAGCTGAAATCTTTAGACATCAGCTTTATTCACGTGTATTGATTAATTTTAGTTTTAGGAATTTCGAAATAATCAATAATTCCTTGGAGGTCGACCTTTCTTGTTGCCCTAACCTTTGAATTTGCACAGCATGATTGCATTAGAATTCATGCACATTAGTTAGCCAAGCTATTTTTCTTCTTCATCAGACGACTGTTTAACGTCCCTCTCGAGAATCTTTCACTCATATAGAGACGTCACCACTGCTGGTGAAGGGCTGCAAAATTTAAGCATATGCTCGGCGCTTACGGTCTTTGAGCAGGAATGGATCTTTATCGTGTCACACATGCTGTGACACGTGGCCTCAGTTTATACGGTCTCGTCCGAAGGACCACCCCATTTAGTCGCCTGTTAAGACAAGCAAGGGATACTGAGGACCTATTCTAAGGTCATAACTCAGCACTTTTGTACACATTCAAAATCTAAATTTTCAGTTAACAATTCAAAAATTAATTTTGATCAAGGAAACTTAACTATCAAAGCCTGAAATGAAAAAGATGTTAAAAGTGTTGATTTGTTTGTTTTACGTTCCTTCAAACATTTTTAACTTAGAGAGATCGAGATCAATTTTGATCTATGCATGACACTTATTAGAGTATTCTTTATCAAATCAACACCTCCCTTGACTTGCAAACTCTGTTTTTATGGTCCCATCTAAAAAAAACCAGTGACTTTCACTTCTAAATCCCGAGCGCTTGGCGAAGGAGCAGATGTGTTTGATAAGGCCAATGTACATGTACGAGCTGGGATAGAACCCTCAATCTCCTGTTACGAAACGACCGCTCGAATCGTTGAGCCACCGCGAGCGTTGGATTTGGTTGGAGATTTTCTTATATGTTGATGGTTCATTCCAATCTATGGACACATTTTGCAAACATCTGTAACTGGGCATGCGCATGTTTTGTATGCAATACTGTAACAGTAGTATCACTAACGCAGTTTAAAAGTTTGTAATAGAAATGTAGTTTTTAAAGATTGTATGGTCCTCATATTCCTCTGCACTGATTTATGCATGGATTCTTCAATTATAATGTCAACTTCTACTTACGGCTAAGTGGAACTCGGAACGGTGTTTTAGAATTACAGTTTAGAACATTGCACATAATTCTTATAAGGTGAGAATCCCGTAAGTTGAAAGATCTTGCTTGTGTTCAACCCTTTTGTAGAATATGCACTTAAACAATAAAATAGTTCAAATCAACATAAATCTTCCTATAAAATAGTATCTTAAGGAGGTACTTTACATCATCATAATGGCTGACTTTCTTTAAAAACATGGATGAAAAAATCAATATCAGCAATATTTGACTTTTCCTTTTCAATTTAGATACCTAGCTGAGTAGCTCAGTGGGTTAGTATATCGACTGTTGAACTGCAGGTCACAAGTTCGAGTCCAGCAGGGGTTTTAAAAAAAATTCCAGATTACCTTCTACTAAAACTGTATTTTTTGACAAAATAAATTTCAACTTTAAAATATTGTTGTACATATCCTCCACGTTTCATCTACATCAAATTTCTCTGGTGTAGCATACCTCCTTAAAGGTATATGTACCATATTAAACAGTATTTTGTTTGATGTTAAAAATTAGACCAAAGTTGTCAGTATGATAAACTATAAAAATAATACGATTTGACAAAATATATGGGTATTATCAAAGGAGCACCGTATGGCAAGCCCTTTTACTATTTATTTGAAAAATAAGATATATCTTTAGATTAAAGAGATATTCCTTATTTTAAAGAGACATCTCTTTAAAATGAGATATATCTCTTAATTCTAAGAGATATCTCTTTAAAAAAGAGATATCTCTTTCACTTAGAGAAATATCTCTTTCACTTAGAGAGATATCTCTTTTACTTGAGATATATCTTATACTTAGAAAGATATCTCTTTCACTTTGAGAGATATCTCTTTCACTTGGAGAGATATCTCTTATACTTTAAGAGATATCTCTTTCAATTAGAGAGATTCTCTTTCAATTAGAGAGATATCTCTTTCACTTTTAGAGATATCTCTTTCACTTAAAGAGATGTCTCTTTTACTCTGAGAGATATCTCTTTTACTTCAAGAAATATCTCTCTAAGAATTCCTAGAAAGATATCTCTCAAAGTATAAGAGATTTTTCTTTAATCGTTAAAAAAGAGATATCTCTCAAAGAGAAAGAGATATCAATTCCAATATCATTTTATTAGCTTGACTACTTAAGGAATTCTCCATAAACCGGAAGCCCGTCAAAGCAAATCTGACCATGATGGCTGCAATCCGGGGCAACGATTTTACGTTTACCACAAAGAGAAAGAGATATCTCTCTAGATAGCGCAGAAAGATATCTCTCTATCAATGTAAAAAGAGATATCTCTCTATCAATGTAAAAAGAGATATCTCTCTATCAATGTAAAAAGAGATATCTCTCTATCAATGTAAAAAGAGATATCTCTCTATCAATGTAAAAAGAGATATCTCTTTAAGTTAGAGATATATCTCTTTAAATTTTCAAAAAGAGATATCTCTATCTTTAAAAGATATCTCTTTACATTAAACAGATTTTCTCCCCGGTGATCATAATGAAATCTCCCTGTTGCATTGCCATTAATATGATGTAACCTTATTTTTTAATCAATCAAATACTTGTATAAAAATGGCGGACAAGGTTGAAGATGTGATTGGGTTAACATTATCAAGTTGCCAAGAGGCTAAATCCAGCCTAGCTCACATATTTATCAATTTATTGTCTTTGTTCGGGTTTTTTTTGTTGTTACCTGTATACACTTCACATTTGGTATACGCAAAACCTTCGCCCGGGATTGCAGCCATCATGGTCAGATTTGCTTTGGCGAGTTTCCGGTTTAGGGATAATTCCTTAAGTATTTTAAAACTAATAAGAAAAATAATGGAAAGAGATATCTCTTTCTCCTTGAGAGTTATCTTTTTCAACGATTAAAGAGATATCTCTTATACTTTGAGAGATATCTCTCTAGGAATTCTTAGAGAGATATCTCTTTAAGTGAAGGAGATATCTCTGGAAAGTAAAAGAGATATCTCTCAGAGTAAAAGAGATATCTCTAAATGTGAAAGAGATATTTCTTAAAGTATAAGAAATATCTCTCTAAGTGAAAGAGATATCTCTCAAAGTGAAAGACATATCTTTAAGTGAAAGAGACATCTCTTTAAATGCAAGAAATATCTCTAAAAGTAAAATCTCTATAAGTGAAAGAGATATCTCTCTAAGTGAAAGGGATATCTCTTTTTTAGAGAGATATCTTTTAGATTTAAGAGATATCTCTCATTTCAAAGAAATATCTCTTTCAAATAAGAGATATCACTTTAATTTAAAGATATATCTTATTTTTAGAATAAATAATAAAAGGGCTTGTCATATATATCACTAAATGCGTCCCGCCAACAGCCAGCAGGCTGTATACTTTTTCACATTGCCTTGTAGTTGAATGTTACTTTCGAAATTCCGCGTGCAACATCATGTGATCATAAATATTTCGAAATGGGGCGTTCACTATCCGACTCAGAGAATGCATTATAAAATAGGAAATTAGCATGATTACTTTTTTATTCGAATGATTTAAATTGCATAATTTGCAGAAATTGCATAACTTACATAGCTTGATATAAAATACAAACTTTTTATTTCTATGGTGATATCCAAAGAATACGGCACACATAACTTTAAGAAAATACTAACAATTGACAATGATCCCTGATCGGCCACACGAGTGGATGATCTTCTTGTGATAGTGTTAGAAAGTGATGATGGGGAAATTAGAAATATTTTTGTTATTGTTTAATGGAATAATTCCTTATTCTAAATAACATGTATAACAGCTCAATGTAATTACATATATATATATGTAATTTTTGATTTTATACTAAGTTTTGGCAAGAAGCAGTAGTACTCCCCAAAAGGGCAATGAGCGTAAGATATAAAAGTCTTTCATATTGATTTACAAAACAGAAGTTATTTTGGTTTGAATTGAAGTTGAGGCACCGCATAGACAGTCTAGCATATAATAAATGAATAAATAAATATGGCTTGTCCGTTGTCTCACAGATCTCCCAATCGACTTTTGTTGACAATGTATTTGATTGATACTGAATATATCACATTATGTCTTGTCCTAATTAGATGAGACCGTCTCTGACCTCTGATCACTTCATCAGGTTTCCACGGATTACGAGCGCCTTAAAGCCGAGGCAACTAAATATGACTGTTTTTTAAAAAAAAACAACAACCGGTAAGTTGAAAAATTCCGACACCGATCTGATGGAGTTCGAAACTTTCAAATCTCAAACAGCCAATGATCTCAAACTTCCTCAGATCTTTCAGATATCTCTCAGACAGCTCACTCAGCCCTAAAAAGCATACACTAGTGCTGTGATGGAATACACTGCCAAAAACAGCCACATTAACCTAAATCCCTTACCCTCCAGTGTAAATGATATTGTTGTTGAGGGAATCTGTTCTATACGCAATTCTACAGACAAATCGCCTGAACTATAGAGGTCTGAGACACTGGAACATGTAAACAGAACCACCCAAGGTTTGTAATTCACATCAACGAGTTCCTCAACGGTCGCAACATTCATTCACCCGATACATCTTCATTCATTGTGTCACGCTACGAAAATCGGAGAAACGTTACTGTGTGCCTTGAAAACACAAAGACTACAGAGTGTACTGCAGAATGTGTAACACCAAAAGGATCAGAGAAGTACGATGAAAGGTGAAGATAATAAACAGTGATCAATCTCATAACTCCCATAAGCAATACAAAATCGATAGTTGGGCAAACACGGACCCCTGGACACATCAGAGGTGGGATAAGGTGTCTAGAAGGAGAAGGCATCCCGTGTCGACCGGTCACACCCGCCGTGAGCCTCATGTCTTGATCAGGTAAATGGATGTATCATGCTATCTAACTGTGGACAACAAATTGCAATCGACCTTAAAAATTGATGCCAAACGTCAACATAAAGACGTCTGTGTCGGAATGACATACCAAAAAAAGCAGCTCGCTATGTTTTGTCCGGAATACAGAAAGAATTGACCTACGACGGAACCAAAAGTTACATTGAAAACAAAGGTGTACACATTTCACATCTTAGTGACTCTATTCAGACCCAAAGGACGATGCTTAGTTTAGACCGCAAAAATCAACATCTCGTCCCATTACTCGCAAACCGTAGAAACCTCGGGATTCTGGCCTGACAAAGTTCAATGCCGGAAGTGATACAATGAACGTAAAAGGGGTCTTTATACAATCAACAGAATGTCCTGGCAGACGGAGACTCGTCATATTCACCTTACAACAAACATTAATTCTGATCTATCATGTTACTTTTGTCAAAACCTAATATTTCCTGCTTATCATTATGTCTACAAATAATACACTCTTACGTCATGGAATGTCTGCAGTATTTTTTCCATCCACGTTATGTCTTTCATCGCTCCTAGACAGAGAAAAATGTGACATTGTTATGCTGTCAGAACTTAAACTCAGATATGAGACAAAAGGGTATTTATGTAGAATCCACAAAGACTTTTCTAGCATTGTCAAAATTGACGACCAAAAACCTACGCACACAAATGTATTTTTCTCTGGGAAAGGTGGTGTTTCTATATAGGCCTAATGTATAGAAAATATCTCATTTCATTCAAGAAATTTCATGCTATGAATCGATATTGAACTTTAGACAATCAATGGCAGTAATATGTATACGTTGGATGTATACTTACCCTCTGATAACAACATTGATTCTTATATTCAAGAATTAAATATGCTTGAAAACCTCTACAGCCACTATTCAAATTATGGAAAAGTCGACTTGTAATGACACTATCGGAACAAATGAACGCAAGTCACAAATTCTGCTATCTGTTTCAGGGCCGTAAGTAGGGTTCTAAATCAGGGGAGGCAGGGGATTGGGGGCCGCCGATTGACTTTACGACTGAAAATGACACTTTTTAAATCCCAATTTATCATGTTTGTGTTTCATTTGTACTATGTAAAGAATCGTAATATGGTGTCAAAGACAAAGGTGCTTGTCTTCATTTTAAACATATATCCTATAATATAACATTTATATAATTTTATTTTCTTTTTTGCCAAAAAATCAGACGAGGCAGTTGCCTCGTCTGCCTCATCGGCAGTTACGGCCCTGTGTTTGCTTCTAGACATAAATGTGGCTTATATGCATCCCATATTCAAACTTTGAAATGTGTGGTGAACGTTTTTCCTTTGTTAAAAAGAAAACAACTCTAGATTACGTTTTATTCGACACATCTGTTCTTAAATGTTTGGATCATCGCAGAATTTAGTCCCCCTTACCAAGTATTGCAATTTTCAACTTGTGTATGCCGTGTCATCTACTCAACCAAATCATCCTGCATGGTAAAAGGCTACAGCTGAAAATTTTGTGGAATACAAAAATAAAGTTGAAGAAAATCTATATTTTTTATATTAACAACAAGCTACATTGTAAATCGGACCCTACAGAATACATATCCAAATCGACTAAGATCTTGCATTTACACGAATGTATTTTCTCATAATCCTTCAATCCATTCATTCGTCCTAGTTGGACGAACTCTGTTAAAGAACATCACAAAATCGAACGAGTCAAACGACGCACATGGAAGGAGGAAGGCAAACCCCATGGAATGACGTTCATATAATGCCGTGAATACAAAAGGACAAAAAGAAATTTCCGTAGGGCCCTCGACGAACCACATGTACATGAACGTTACATGTGCGACGTTTACAAAGACTTCGACGAGGCTGCAGAAATTGACATTCGATTATTGTGGTGGTTAGCAAAACGCAGATTGATTGTACATGTATATTGCTTAACATCCCTCTCGAGAATTTTTCACTCTTGTGGAGACGCCACCATTTCCGGTAAAGGACTGCTAGGCCTATGCTCAGAGCTTACGGCCTTTGATCAGGGAGGAATCTTTATCGTGCCACACCTGCTGTGACACGGGACCTCGGTTTTTGCTGTTTCATCCGAAGGACCCCACTTAGTCACCTCTTACAACAAGCAAGGGGTACTGAAGATTTATTCTAACCCGGATCCCCACGGGACAGCAAAACGTAGAAACCCCAGTGTTTCTCGAATATACCCCGAGATAAAGGAGCAATCCACACAAATCCCGAAGGTGTATCAGAAACTTGTGAGAATTATTAAGAGAAAATATATACCCCTTTTGAAGATGACAGCTTTGACCATGGTTTCAAATCTGAAATAGAACTCGAAAGTAATCGTGTAACTGGAACTTGTGAAAGTGATATACAAGATTTACCAGGAGGAAGTGTTGTGTGATACATGGTACTTGATTGACACCTGTGACCTAGACACGATTCTAGATGGAACGATGTCTGGGGACGGATTGGATTTAACAGTAGATTTGTGACAGTTTACATTTTCGTGTGGGAATTCCGCTCGGAATTAAACCTGCATCAGACACTGATTTTGTATACCTATTGTAAGTTAGCACATTGTAATTTGTTATTGATATATTTTTAATTCAACAAATATTGTAAATAAATTGTTAAAATCTCTGTGATTGATTTCTGTTGAGTTTATTTAAGGTTTGTTCTGACCCATAAGAATTGGGGCTCGTCCAGGATAAGGAACTATCGCCTTTTTGTACCCCACCTCAACGCAGAAGGAGACATAGAAATACCGGTGTCCGTTCCACTTGACTTTGTGGGATGCAACTCTTCAGAAACTGCTAAACGGATTTTGTTCAAAATTTTGTAGGATTGTTAGTCACCATATGTAGTTGATCATATTGCGCCGCCATTTTGATTCGACAAATTTTACAGGAGTTATGAAACATTATTGAATTTGTACATGCTACACTATAGGAACACTTTGTAGATGCAACTCCTCAGAGACCACTGTACGGATTTTGTTCAAATTTTGTAGGATTGTTAGCCATCATATGTAGTTGATCATATTGCGCCGCCATTTTCATTTGACAATATTTGCAGGAGTTATGGGACTTTGTTAAAATTTGTACATGCTACACTATTGGAACACTTTGTGGAAGCAACTCCTCAGAGACCACTGTACGGATTTTGTTAAAATTTTGCAGGATTGTTAGTCACAATATGTAGTTGATCATATTCCACCACAATTTTGATTCTACAAATGTTACAGGAGTTATGGGACTTTTGTGCTTCAACTTTTTTTGCGGCGGTGGGGGAAATATGACTTCGCGGAGCAATCTTGTTCAAGGTTTGCATTTCATTTATCTGATTTAATGAAATTCATAGCCAGCAGAAATCAACATGTTTTCGGTCATAGATTTTCTTGTTTCGTCGAATGTTCAGGTGTTTTTTTTATGATTTGAAAAAGGATGAGTTGATATCTAATCTAGCTGTACACTTCGGATTAGAGATTAAAACTTCCATGAAAAAACAAAACAAAAAATTTAAGTCCATGTTGCCGAAAAACTTATAGAGGAAATTGTTTTTGAAACATGTGATTTTCCAAACCAGCGTAAATTACAGTAGTTGAATTTCATTTGGAATTAGAAAAATTAAAATAACAAAGAGAGAAAATGAAACTAGAAAACGAAAGAGCTAAGAGAGAAAAAGAAAACGAAAGAATTGAGAGAGAAAATGAAAGGTCTGAGAAAGAGAAAATAAAAGAGCGGAAAGAGAAAAAAAGCAATATGAGTTAGAGAAATTACGATTACAGCGCGGATCAGAAATTTTACCTGTCAGAACTGAATTTGATGCCGCTAAAAATATCAGATTAGTCTCAAAATTTTAAGAAAAACTGCAGCAGATACATATTCCCCCAACTTGAGAAAGTTGCAGAAAATTTGAAATGGTCTAATATGTTTGATTAACTTTGTTACCAAGTGTATTGATTCACAAAGTGGTTGATGTATGCTCGGCGTAATTGGCCATAACCGACATTTCAGATTATAAAAAGGTCATTTGATTGATTGGTTATGGTTTGACGTCGTTTGGCATTCAGCCAGTACGGCATGAAAAGGCCGCGATCTTAAAAGCTTATGAATTAGTACATGTACCCAAAGTGCACAGACATGTGGTGAATTGGTGCCCAAAGCGCACAGATATGTGGTGAATTGGTGCCCAAAGCGTGCAGATATGTGGCGAGTCTTGGGCAATGTCGCATGGTTAGGTCCATCCCTCTAATAATAATGGGACAAATAGTATAGAAATCTGGCCTGGCATGGAGAGGAATGAACCCCGCCATGCGACACTACCCAAGACCACAGCCGAAATCCTTCAACTACGTGTTTCGCCCTGGTCTTGGGTACTTGGTTGAAGACGCCTTCAACCTGGTCGGTGGTTTCATCGAGGAAGCTCATACAACCAACATCACCATGCGGCAGGTCGTACAGAGTTACATGGTACCAGGGGAAACCCTAACCTGAGCTCAAGAACAAAAGGAACAACAAAGATATAGATGGAACAGTGCAGTACATAACAGTTAACCAAGAAATCATGAAAAGGACAAAGGAAAACTAGATCAAAGAGCAATGTCAGAACACCGACAACTGCATGAAGAACAACAAAAAGGCGTATCAGCTGGTTAAAGACCTGACCAGCACAAAGCAAGAGAAAACCACAAACATACAAGACAAATGTAGAACATGCTTAACAGAAAATCAGGACACCCGAAGAGGTGGACAGAATACTGCTCAGAGCTGTATAACTTCAGAGCCACAGGAGGCCCAGAAGTGCGAAATGCCTCTCTTGAAACTAACAATGCTAACCACCTCATCCTTCGCAAAGAAGTGGAAGCAGCAGCGAAATCGCCGAAGAGGAAGTCAGCAGGAGTGGATAATATTCCAGCAGAACTAATACAGACATGGGGAGAAGCCATGGTCGACGCCCAACTATTCATCTGCGATAGGATCTGACAGACAGGGGAATGGCCTACACCATGGACTCAGTCTCTAGTCATCACCCTCTTCAAGAAAAGCTTAGTAGCCACCCAAGTTGTCATGCTATCGATCATTCTAAGTCGTCTGAAGCAGAAAAGGTTATCGCTGAGGAACAAGCAGACATCCGCGCAAGACACTTTGCGTGAGATACACATGTACCTCCAACACCAACAATACCTCTATCACGTCTTCAAGAAGGCATTCTACAGGGTGTGGCATACAGCACCCTGGGCCATCATGAGGCTGTACAACATCAATGGCAACCTGATCAATGTGTTTCAGAATCTATATGACAAGGCCATCAGTGCAGTTTGCTTTAACGGAAGTACATGAGACTGGTTTAGAATTAGAATCGGAGAGTTGTATGTTATCACCCATCCTCGTCAACATATTCCCGAAAAGAATCATGACTGACAAACTTGAAAATCACAAAGGGACAGTCAGCAGGCAGGAAAATCACAAACCTATGTTTTGCCGATGACATAGACGGCCTGGCAGGCACGGAACCAGAGTTAGCCAAGTTGGTGGAGCTGCTTGACAAGACCTCTGCAGCCTACGACATGCACATCAGCGCAGAGAAGACCAAACTGATGACCGACAACACCAACAGCATCAGCAGTAACATCAGGGTCAGTGAAGAGAAGCTGGAAACCGTTCAAAGCTTCAAATACTTGGGAGCCATAGTCACCGATGAAAGATCCATGCCCAAAATACGCTCAAGCATCGCTCAGACCACAGCAACGCTCAGTAAACTCAAAACCAGAACATAGCCCTCAGCTCAAATTGTGCTCCTTGGTCATGTCCATATTTCTGTATTCTTGTGAGACATTACATGCAACAAAAGAGATGGAGAGAAAAATACAGACCATGGAGACGAGAAATTTCAGACGACTGCTAGGCATCTCATACAAAGACCTCATCACCAACGAGGAAGTGCGAAGCAGGATTCAAAATGCCATCAAACCCTACAAAAACTCTTGTCCACTGTAAAACGACCCAAATTGAAGTGGTTGGGGCATGTCAAAGATCCTCAGGGCTTGCCAAGACAGTCTTTCAATGCATTGTACAGGGAGGGAGAAGGAGAGGTAGATCGAGGAAAAGATGGGAAAATAACATCCGGGAGAAGACGAGTTTGAAACAAGGCGATAACGTGAGGAGGGCAGAAGAACGAGAGGAATGGCGACTGCCGATTGTCAGATCGTGTGGTGCCCTGGACGATGGGATAGACTGATTGAAATTTTATATTTTTAGATAACAGTGTATCTCTACCTGAGAAAATAAAACACACATAAAATCTATAAAAAGTTGATATTTGATCAAGAGAGAGAGAGAGAGAGAGCAGTACCCACACCAGGAGTCTAACATTTAACATTTTATACCAGTGATATATATTTACCCTACATGCATATCTCAGTGGTGGTCAGGTCTGACTGTCCCTTCTGGATTCTCGCTTGTATTTAGTGATTTCGTACGAGCAGCAAGAGGACCATGGGCCTTAATGCTCACTTGAGTTACACACATTTTTTTACTCTTTAGAAATCATTTTGTTACCTGTGTGCTTTAATACTGCTCCATTTCTATAATTTGTATTTGCCCAGAAGTAACATAAATTTTTCAAAGATATTCTGACCAACTTGGTGCCACCCTTGAACCAAGGGGTCATGAATTTCAAAGATTAGGTAAAGAGTTCATTGCTTATCATAATCATGCCAATAGTTTAACTGCTTTGTGTCCAGGAACAAAGAACATCTTTTGAAGATTATATTAATTTTGAAATTTTTGGCCCCATCCATCAAGCCCCAGGGAGGCAAAGTCCCAGAAATTCACAATGTCTGCTCTCCTTCACCCACAAATGTTATATACCAAATTTGTTGAAAATGGTTCAGCCCTTCCAGAGAAGAAAATGAAAATGTTCGAAAGTTTACAACCAATGTATGACGACGGACAAAAACAGATAGCAATAGGTCACCCGAGTAACTCGACAGGTAACCTAAAAATCACATCTAGTTGTATGGACTATCTGCAGCATACAAAACAGAGGAAGAAGTGCAAGGAATCATCAGATGAGCAGCAAAACCCTCTACTTGTAGAAACAAACTTCATCTTTGAAGATGTGTGCATGGTTAAAAGCCTCAGAACATTGGCAGATTACATGATGTAAGAGTGGACTGAAGGCAAAGATGAGAAGTTCTGGAACCACTTTGAAAACAAAAAAGGACTAATAACTGAGAGGGATGACTCTCAAACATCAACAGAAAGGTCAACACATCCATCCAAATATACAGACTTACCACCATGTTACAGAGTGTACAGGCCAACAAATGAGTCTGACCATAAAAGATATGCAGCCTTTGTGTCAAGTATAAACACTTGATATCTCTCTTTTACAGAGTTATGACCAGGATGAATATTCTTTACTATCAACTTTGTTTATATGTCTTTGATCTATAGGGTCAAACTACACTGTCTGGTCATATGCAACCTTTGTGTCAAGTATGAGATTTCATGTCTCTTATAACAAAGTTAAGACCAAAAGAAACATTTTCTATAATTTTTTACAATGGCCTTGTACTCTGCCAAATGACTTACTATCAGGAGCATGGCACACTGGGTTAGTCTTAATCAATCTTTCTACCAAGCATATAAATTTTTTTAATAAAAGGTCAAGACAATCTACCTCTGTTTTAAAATAACTCGAAACTTTGACCTTGATTTAAATAATGACACAATATCTGGTCACAACAGTCACTGTGCCAAGTAAACCCAAGCAATTCTCAGAGGAACCAAAGAATTCTAAATTTTTGTTCCCCCTTACTAGTTAGATCCTTCATGCCAAATCTAGTTAAAATACCTTAATAGTAACAGACAGAAGTTGAAAATGTTAAAATGCTATTACATAAAAACAGCATAGAGAAAGAGATTGCAATGTCACCTTGGCAACTCAGCTGACCTCCAAATATGAAATTTGTCATGGTATGTTCTCAGAATTCATGTTTACCCCACAACCAAAACAATTCTGTGAAGTCTGCAATTTTACATATTCATTAGGCATAACTTTGGGCACCAAAGGCAGTCCTAAACCTTGTTTAACATTTTTCAAAAATATAAACATGAAATTATCACTGCGAACAATATTTATCACACAAATAACATGACAAATATATTCATACATATATATATATATATATCTAATAACAATGCTCTTTAAATTTCAACAAATAAAAAGCTTTCAATACAATGTTTGATAAGGCTCTTTAAATTATAACTATACTGCAGATTCCTAAAGATATGCGAGAAATTAAATTTCGCGAGAAGCATCACTCGCAAAATAAAAATACTTGCTTTGAGTTTTATATTGCTAATATACATGTGAAAACTCCTGATCAAGAGACCACTTGCAAATTCATGCTCTTGATTTGACGTCTGAGTCATTTTGCGATATTAAGTACTCGTGTAAAATATGGAATCTACAGTGGGCTGATATACCCCCACCCCAATGAGCACAATATTGAAATGAGGGAGAGAGATCAACAAAGTAATGAGGGTGGAAGATGTGCTATGCTTCTTTGATTGTTGTGTATTGTGAACCCATTAGAAAAGGAAAACATTTTGTGACCCAGAGACCATTTTCCTTTCTCAGAGTCCAATTTTCTCTTGATCTTTGACTCCAAAGTAGATAGAGGTCTTCCTCATCCAATGGTGAATATGTGTGTGGAGTCAGATTTCAAAGGAAATTGAGGCCCCAAACCCCTTTTCCAAAATCACTGTCCAGTGACCTTTTAACCTAAAAACCAATAGGGGTCATCATTCCATGACAAATCTATACATGAAATATGATGACTTAAGGTGAAAAGGGAAGTCACCCAAGGCACAAAACCTTCACCTATATCAGCATCCAGTATGCTTGACCTTTGACATTTTGTCCTAAATTCTATAGGTATCATCCTCATTCTAAGATGAGTCTATCTGTGAAGAATAATAACTCCTAGTGAAAAAGAAATCATATATAGTCCAGAAACTGTTTTTCTACATTAGAGTCCAGTTCCTCTGACTAGAAAATTGATAGGAATTATATCATACCATGGCTAGTCAATGTTTGAAGTTCAGTGACTCAAGGTGAAAAGGGATATTATTTAAGGTAGCTCCACCCTCATGTGACTTAACATTATCAATAATTGAGAGTGGAAAAACTGTATTAATTTCCACTCAATATAGTTTAATTTAATTAATGACCTAAGAAAATGTATATTATGTTACATTTTTAAGATGTCGGACATACAAAAACAGAAGTACAGGTCAACATCAGAAAATCACACATTTTTGTAAAACAGAATAATAAAAATAGATAAAAACTTGTTAAAATGACATTTTTTTAAGTATCAACAGTTTAGAAGAAACTGGTAATTTATAAATATGTGTAAATCAATAGTGGATATTTGGGAAATCATTGTAAAATAGATACCCAGCATAGGAGTTATTGCCCTTGACAACTTTTTTAAAAGTATAGATAATTTATTATCTATGGAAAATATAAACCTTTTCACTATAGATTGTTTACCAGATTTTCATTTTATCAAGTGAATAAAGTTCCTCTGAAAAATATATTTCTATCATGCACAAAGTATAATGAAATAAAGATTTTTGCAAAAACCTATGACATCATATATGACAATTGATCTACCTAATATGACCATATGTCTATATCAGTGTCCAGTTTGCTTGACCTTAGATCGTTTGACCCAAAAGTCAATAGAAAATCAACCTAATCCCATGAAATCACTAATGGCTCAGAAACCATTGAACCATCTACAGAGAGACAATCTGATTCCAGTATCCCCTTCCAATTATGTGGGGGTGGGGGTAAAAACAATGTTTGTGACCCAACAAATAAATAAAAAAATCATGGTCATTCCATCTAGTGCCAAAATTATATGAACATGAATTACCGGTCCAAACGAGTAGTACTCTACAGCAACATTGGTAACAATATCCAATCATATTTTTCAAACTAAAATTCAACAACACAATATAATTGTAATTCTATATACAACAATATGTGTGATTCTAATCACTATTCTTAATATTAATCATACTTAAATCAACAACAGCACAACCAAGTACATTCACAGGGCTCTAGAGTACTATACAATGTAACAGTTTCTACAAATTCAAATGCTTTATATAATCCTACTCCACCATCTCCGATACCCGAGTCTCAAGTTTACACTCAGCAGTGGGTAAATGTAGAGTCTCATGTTTACATTAGCAGTGGGTAAATGTATAGACAAAGACTACGCCATCATCTCATATACATATATCAGCTTCTTTATCTATGTTTACACTCGGCAGAGGGTAAATGTAGACAAACTGGCTACCCCATAACAAAAACACAATACATGTAGATTTTCTGTTTTTAAATTTCTTATTAGCTGACACACTCACTCATATTGTTGATATATGCAAACTCTTGGGAGTTTTATTTTTGATTCATAAATTGGTTACATCCACTGAAATTTGATTTACATGGCACATTAATAGCCATTCTACAACAAGAAATAACAGTGAATCCTAGTTATATAAATACATCTTTAAAACTTGTTTTATTGGATTTTGTGAATACAATGTGTTTGTATCAATGTGTTCTGATCTTATCTACTGTAATATCATTATCTGGCATAGTTAATAATCATATATAATCAACATTATTGATCTTGTATTCTTTAAAAATACACATGAAAGGTGTG
This sequence comes from Ostrea edulis, assembly GCF_947568905.1. Classification (NCBI taxonomy): domain Eukaryota; kingdom Metazoa; phylum Mollusca; class Bivalvia; order Ostreida; family Ostreidae; genus Ostrea; species Ostrea edulis. Next base: position 61,484,958 of record NC_079165.1, read on the forward strand.
GCATGAATATATTATGTGAAAGATACATGTGATGTATATATGAAAGGTGTACTTGGTATATATTATATGAAGGTGTGGAGTTCTATATTACTTCAAATGTTCGCACAATGAAAGGCCACCTGTAGTATTTTACAACAATATATTTTCCAAAGTCAAATTAATGGAACATGCATATTTAATATAATTATTGATAATGTATATGAGGTGTACAAATGTCACATTTTCAGATATTCTATACCCACCCTCAGCATCCACATTTTCTGCCAATCCCCTAGCTGTAGGATATGAATTTAAAAAATACTGGTAAAGGACTCATTGCTCAATACAATCCTGGAGACAACTGTTTGTCTGGTAAGAGACTGAATTATGTTTTAAAGTTTCTGTGCTGCGGTGCACCCATTGACCATATTTAGGCAGCCTGGGAACTTTTAAAATTCAAAATTGTTTCCCCAGAGTTACTTTATTCCATAATTTATCAAAATTTGCATTTATATAATTTCTGAAGAAAAATACACTAGCTTTGATTTGCAGAAGTTTACAAACAACACACATTATGGTTAATACATTTGACAGATAAATAATCAATCACAAAATGTCACCTTGGTCACTCAGGTGACCTAAAAATGCTTTCACATAAAGTTAGATTGAATCATGCTGGGTTAAATAAAGAATCTGAATGGGATCCTAGCTTATTTTGAAAAGGATAATGTGGAATGCAACTAGATGAGAAAAAGGTTCAGTAAATGTTGTAAGCTAGCTGTCTTTTGTGGATGTTCATCTGATGATGTGAAAAGTCACATTCAATACATGTGAGGTTATATTCGTTGTCTGTGTGAAATATGAAGAGGACGAGTGCTTACTTAACCTGCAGTCTAGCAGTAAACAAACAGATAAATCTTATTTTATCAAAATATACTGGCAGTGCTTACAAAGTGTTTGATATGATAAAGCTATAATCACATAAAGCCATATATCTTTTTTAACACTTTTACAACATACACTTGAATACATGTATCATGTCTATGTGCAAACCTATGATACACTGTAAGGACATTACATTATGTATAGAATGTGTATCATGTACTCAAATCTACAAGACCAAAAATACTGTATTCTAAAGATTTGTGCTTCAATTTCTACTGGTCCTTAAATTATCAGACACCCAGGTCATTTGTAAAAACTTGCATATGGCACATCATTTTTACATTTATTCCTCTTTAAAGATATCTCATCCAGTTTATAAGATATCTTATAAAAGTTATAAGGTATCTTCTAAAGTTTATGATATCTTAAATTCTTTATAAGATATCTAATATTAAAGATATGAGATATCTTATATTTTTTTCTTTATAAAATACCTCATTAAATATATGAGATATCTTATATTATAGCATATGATATCTCATTAACTCTTTAACTATAAGATATCTCATAAACTTTATGAGATATCTTATTACTGTTTTTGATTCAAGATATCTAATAACTTTTATAAGATATCTTATTACTTTTATAAGAATATAACTTATAAAAGAAAGTTTAAAAGATATATCATATATTTTATAAGATATCTTGTTGAGTATCCAAGATATCTTATAAAGTTTATGAGATATCTTATAACATACACAATGTATCTTATATATTTCATGAGATAGAGGAATATAGATATAAATATGGCGTGCCTGGTACTTATAGGTGACTCCCGATGGCTTGAACTTCGATCTCTTGAAGTTCTTAATCTCTCAAAGTGAAAGTGCGCCAGCCCAATTTTTCTCTCTCTATATTCAACTAAGCAAATTCACTCTTCATCTCAAGCTACTGTCATAATGACTCGAGAAGTGAAATTTGTAACATATACACACCATCAATCAAGCATGTGTCAATGTCTGGGGCTAGGGTGCCCATGTTGATTAGATATTTACATAGGAAAAACAACACCTCTGCATCTGTTTTGGGTATATTCAGTTTTAATCTCTTTAACCTTATACACCTAGCTTTGTTTTGGGGGTCGATATTTAATTGTTTAATTGTACAATTTTGACAACTACTAGATAGCTGCACAATGCCATGGAATAATGAAACGTTGTTTAATTGTTTTTACTTAATTAACAATGAGACTTAAATATTGAGAAAATAATTTACATATATGCCAAATGAATATGCTCAACTTGGAATGTTGTAAATCAATATACAGGGTTGCATGGTTACAATAAAATCTTATCCATAACAGTCGCACCTTTACCAGGTAATTTCTGGATTTAATTCAATCTTTGACCTCTAGAAAACTTGACCTCTTGACATTTTATCAAGGTCACTTTAACTTTGAGTTATCTTGAGTCTCCTGTGATTTCCTTATACACATGTAGGTGTAATCATATATAAAAAACAGAATATACCAGTTGCTTATTTCAAAATAAGATAATACACTTGGGTTAAACAAATGCTAGCCCCTTAATTCTGTATTGAAACACTTTTCTAATGAACCACATGGTCATTCTGATATTCATATTCAAAATAAATCAGAGACTAATGAATACTATCAGCCAACATTTTCATTTCTAACACCGAAATATTGTTTTACGATGAAAAATGTTCATGAAAAATGATAGGTCAAATTTTTCACACATGTGAATAAAAATTTGGTTTACAGTATTACAAAATACATACTTGTATTGTAGTCTAGGTCCATCCTGTGTGTTTACTTTAACTGCATGTCCTAGCTGCACTTTTCCTGATTGTCTTTACAATAACAGAAATAGTGGAGACTTGTACATAAAGTAACACACAAAAACTGTCCAGTGTGATCATTATGCAGACATTTGTGACATCTACTGAATCCAACAGTCTGCCAAGGCAGGTACAAGACTGTGAAATTCTTATACACTAAAACGCACACACCGGAATTTGATGCACCGGAATATGACAATCAAGTAACTCTTTAACCTGATTTTAGGGCGAATTTGTTGCACTTAAACTAGTTTTAGTTTCGAATCAGTTTAGTAAACTATTCATTTGTTTTTCGAATTGGCTTTGAACTAGTTTAAAACCAGAACTGTGTTTTTATTTGTTTTTACCAAAACTTAAACCAGTTCGTTAAACCAACTAAACCGCCTCGGGGGGCAGTTTATTCGGTTTACGAGAGAGGCGGGAAATCAATCCAGCATGGCGATGTTGGAAACTTTTTCACCAACTGGCCATTTTATGTATTGCTTTAGAAATTCTCAACAAACAATATTAGCAAGACGTTTCACGATACCAAATACTGTATATTCACATACTCCAAATTGGTCAGCAATGGCTTGTATTGTCATTTGAGTCGTTAGGTTGCGTATGAAAATGAATAATTGTTTTTCCATTGATATTATTGTTTTGTCTTTAAATTCTTCAAATATTGACAAGAGGGACGTAAAAGTTTCTTGACTCATTCTAAATCTTTGTCTGAAATGATGCTCGGTATACTGGGGAATTACCAACATAAAAAGGAAATCTAGGGACTCTAATCCGACGTCGGGGGACCAGGCTCATCAGAGCAGAGCACATTGATGTTTGCATTTGGATTTGAGATAGCCCAACTTCAGGATCTTCCGTATCATCGCTTTCTAATAATGTATTATGAAGGATTAGAGATGCCCATGCTAGTTTGTGTCTTCTAGATGCCATATTTGTGATTTAAACTGTTCATTTGTTTCTTCACTGTAAACCAGATTGAAACCAAAACAGGTTTGAAAACTTAAATTTCAAACTCATAAACCAAAACCTTAACCAGTTTAAGAGCAACAAATTCGCCCTTAATTTTTTTGTTAAATTTTTATCATATCTCTTAATTGACAAAATTTGCACAGATTTCAGCAATATTACAAAAGTCCTTCTAATTTCCCAGCCATCTTAAGACATCATTTTAAGTTTCTGGTACTTCTTTAAATCATCTAGAGTATGTACAAATTATATAAATAGATATATCTAGCGAAAAAATGCTATTTTCAAATTTGATGTAAAAAAAACCCATAAAAACCCCAAACAAACAAAAAGAATTCATAACCAATGATTTAGAACTATATGACTCATATTTTTGTCCACTTTAGTGATGTATATCACACCAGAAAAAATGTTATGAATAGAAAGTGGAACAACATAACTGTAAAACAAAACTTTGAAATAAAAAACTTTAAGATTTACTTTATATAGGAAAATAAAATCCCAGGAAGATTCAAACTCATGATCTACAGATTGGAGGTCACATACATGTATTAACCCACTGAACTAAACAGGTATTAGCTATGAAGATTAAAAGGACAAAAAATATATTACTAATATTTCGTTTCCATTTAATGGTTGAGTAATGGAAGTCAGCCACTATAACAATAAACCCTTTGGGTTATAATAAAAATTGAAAGATTAGCTTTCTTAATGTTGAAAACATACATTAGTACTGACAGAATGAACAGAAATAGTCGTAAATTCATCAAAATATTAAACGAATCAATTTGAAAATAGTACATTAAAAAAAAAACTGGGGGAGGGAATCATTAACACCAGAAAAAACCTCCAGACAACAAACAAATACCCCGGTACAGAGAGAAGGAGACTATGATTCCACTAACACACCCTTAAATTTTGTTTGCCGTTAGCATATTGTGAATTTACAATTTTGAAAACTCTGATTTCAAAAATGGTTGTCAATAGTGTGAAAATTTGTGAAGTAACATTTGTCTTGGACGTCTGAGAGGCCAGGACTATTAGACTGCTTTTTCATACTGAGACAGCTTTTTTAACAGTTTGGTGTTTTCCTCCTTTATCATTTTGACCTCGTCTTTCAGCGCATTATTTTCTTTCTCTAGGAACGCAGCTCTCAATGCAATCTGATTTTCTTTAATACGACGTGCTTCGCGTGAGCGTTGAGCTGCTATGTTGTTTTTTGTTCTTCTCATCCAGTACTTTTCATCTTTACAGTCCTCTGGTACAAATACCTGCACATTTGAAAAAAAAAAGTTTTTTCCCTCAGTGTTAAATACAGTGAAATCTAATTATTTCAAACTCAATGGAGCCGTGAAAAAACTTTGAGATATCCGTAGGTTTGAGATATTGAGGTTAAAATATATAAAGAAAGTGGAGTTGGGACTTCTACTTCACTTTGACATATCCATGGTATTCGAGATATCGATGTTTGAGATACTGAAGTTCAACTGTATATCAAAGTATTCTAAAAATGTATTGCAAGTTCGCTAAAAGTGTTGCCCAGTATTTTCAAAAACCTTTCCTATCTGACAAGCGATTACTGAGGGGTTAAGTAAACATAAGAAAACAAAATAGCTTCAATTTCTTATGAAATTTTTGGAAGGTCTGGTCAAAAGTTAAAAACACGGATTTGAGGCAGGCACATCGATCATGAAAAAACATACCTTGAAGATATATAAATAGAACATGCAAGTAACTCAGAAAGGACAGCTACCTCAGTATCAAATTGTTTTCACTAATAAATTCAATGAATCATGATTATTATTAGGCCTATAGTTGTGAAACTTGAATCTGCATCCCATTTGTACAAAATTCCTCAAACTGTTCAACTTTGTTCAAGCCCTGCTAGCTCCTTTTATTTCCCAACCAGTCATCTCAAATTCACATTTTTAAAAGGACATATGCAACATCTCCCAACAATATATAATTTTTTGTGACATTTCACATACAATTCACTGGCATTCTATCTCATTTCAGCAAAAAATCTTGGGGTATATTACCACGTCTGTTTTTGAATTTTCATATTTTGATGGTTGTTTGCAAGTAAAAATGTAAAGTCAGCTCTTATGTATTTCAGTAAGTTGTATAAATGGACATTATTAGAACTGACAAGATCACAAGATGCCAGCTAGAGCTCATTGAGAAAAATCTTTGTCACAATCAGGTACTGAACCTGGGACCCTTGCATTACTAGTTAGATGATCTGACCACTGAGCTACCCATTCTGATATACAAAGTATGGTAATGTTACTACAGTATAAAATTTAAACCCTTTTCCAAAATCCTACAACTCTTCATGTCAAGGAAATGAAAAAATGATTTAAAAGAAATTGTTGGAAACTATATTAGCCCAGGATATGAAGTGCTGCGGTACATGATTGAATCCACCGAGAGCCCTTTAAAGGGCCATGGACACAATTTGAGCTGAATTTTCAAATTCATTTTTCCATTTTTAATGTTTAGAATGCTAATGGTCAGCAAAAATATGAATGTCAGTTGTTAAGGTATCAAATGGGAGATACAGAGCTCACAATTCTTTGTTATGTAAACAAGGTTCGTGCCATGTTTTTGTTTACATAGGCTAAATATACTAGTCAAAATTTGTTTAAAACAGATTTTTCAATTTACAAGTTAATTCTGAACACAATTAAATAGTTTCTAGTGTTTAGCACATATCATTTTGTTTTAAACATGCTTTTTTCTATATTAAGCAATCCACATGTAAACAAAAACATGGCATGAGCCTTAATTGTCTACATCACAAAGAATTGTGAGTACTGTATATCACTTGTAACTCAAAAATTGGTAATTGATGATTAGAAATACTTTAGCTAAGCACAGCTGTAAACAATAAAAATGGAAAAATAAAATTTTCAGCTTATAATCACAGTCCATACCCCTTTAAGCTTCATAGAATTTCATCAACTTTACATCCCAGGGAAGTTTTCGAAATGGTTATCTATTTCTTTTAACATTCCTTGCCTTTTTCATATTCACAGTTTATAGAGAAAATGTATATTGTATACACTGTATCAATTATTCTTTTTAGAAGGCAACATTGTAATTTCCCTAATCTTGATCTCACCTTTCGAGATTTCTTGATGATTGGCTGTGGCTTCAACTCGTCATCAGTAAACTTACATTTTCTGGGATCAAAATTTTCATGTCCTTTAAATATAAGCAAAAGGAAAACATATACAAATTAATTACTAATCTTTGATACACAATTTCCAAATATCATAGGAATTTTGACATAGTACAATAAATCTTGATCACTTAATGTGTGGCAGTTCCAGATCACTCGGGGATCATCACTTAAGTATCATGAGTATCAAACAATTCATTTCTTTCGATCTCTACTATAAAATCATTATAATCATTACCCTAAATAATTACATTGGTTTCAGATATTATGGTCACACTCAGAAATGTTGTCACTGTATTGGTCCTTCAACATTAGACAATTTCTTGTGGATATTCTACACAATTTTGATACATATATATATCACTAAACTTTGCACAATAAGCTATTAGGTTTTTAGGTCCATTTTCCTCTGCAAAAATCCTTAAGCCTGCTGATACTGACACTGCTATAAATCTCATGTGACACCACGATCATGAAATTCAATGGAACAAACAAAATGAATCCCTTTCCACACATATTGTGCCTTAACACCCTGTTTTGATGCTGTATTTCTGATGAGTTTATGAGAGTCAGTTGTCCAATCATGTGATACAGTCCTCAATCCATTTAACCTGAGGGGGCTGACTTCCAGAATGTAGGAAATTGGGGAACTTATTAAATATTTCCAGAGGATTTTTTATCAAAATCAATAATTTTTCCATATATGAAAATTCAACCCCAGTTTTTACTTTCAAAATTGAAAGCATAGAGGCACTTTTACTTTAACGGTGCACATCGCATGTTACTAAACTTTTTAATTTTTTCAGCGAAATTAATGCCTATAAAACTATACTTTAAATGTGTTTTAAATGAAATATTTTGCATAGTTTTCCAGTTTGAAAGCGATGAAATTCAAATCTTTGGATATAGGCATATTTGCTTTTGATATTTTACGCGTCATTCTGTGCGACATACGTCATATGCGTCCACAGGTTTGAAAACTTATTCATCAAAAGCCAACTATCACATTAACGGCTTGTAAATTACATATTGCATTAATTTAAAAGTGTTTTGTGCTGTTTAAGGGTGTACTAGTTGTTGGTAGAAAGGATTTGGACTGAGTTTTTTCTCTCCAATTTTTAGAGGGAAGGTGTGAGAAAAAAGATGTGGATAACTGTTTGTTGGTGCAAGGACTTTGCCTTCAAAAAACCACTTAATTACCTTTGTCCATGTACTTTTTCAAAAAGCAGTTGGACAGAGACCCAGATAAACTGCCAGAAAATGGATATATCAAAGCTACAGCATATACATTCTGTTCTGGTCTTCAAATTCAATACACTGGCAGTACTCGTACCAACTTACAGACCCTCACCTTGTAATAATATAACTTGTGCTCCCGGCCCAGTTTAATATGTATAGGGAATTTATGATTTAAAAAAAGAGAACAAAAATCATTAGAAATGGAGCCAATCTTTTTTTTATAATCTGCATTTCATTTAATCTGTTTCACTTGCTGGGTGTTAGTATCAATGTTCTCAATGACCTTCACCTTTTACCATATACATAACTTCTGAGATATCAGCTCTTCTGTGATGGAGATACGTTCAGTGTTCTGTTGAACGCTTGGGTGGGTACAAGATGTATACATATACAGTGCTATTACGTTCCCCCTTTAATACGTTAGTCCGCATATTACGTTGGAATTTCAAAGCACAAACCTATATAAAATAGACCTCGTTATTACGTTGTCCTAAGATGCCGGGATTCGGTATTACGTTGTAAAAATTCCAACAAAAACGTAATAAACCCCTAATTATTCAATAATGATTCTCAAAATAATAAGCCATTCACACCTTGACTGCCTGAGGCAGTCGATCACCATGTAAATTTCCTGGTCTGTTTGGGGATTAGAGACGCTTGACTGATCACACTTCGATAGATCTAGCGACATCAATACAGGAATACCCTGTACTACCAAGGCTAATTAAGTGACTAATAGGCAAAAATTATCTAAATTAGTTACCTGAGGTTAGAGTGATAAACAATAATTATAACCCCCCCCCCCTCCGCAACCACCCTGTACGTCTGTCTGTAGATATTATTTGTCTTAACACACACACACACATATATGTATATATATATATATATATATATATCCAAAATTGAAATAGAGTCTCAGTAATCGGATACTAATATCAATATATATATATAGGTAAAAATTAAATAAAATATGACAATTAACACAAGTTAGAGAGATATCTCTTTCATTTTAAGAGATATATCTTTATAAGATTTTGAATGAACTATATCTCTTACAGTAAAAGATATCCCTTTCTGTGTTCAAGAGAGATATCTCTCTAACTGAAAGAGATATCTCTCTTGATTTTTGATTTTTAAAAATCATTCTTAAATGCACACGGAATGCTCACAAAGTGGAAGTGCGCCAAAATTGTGTTACATGGCAGAAGTTGGAAGTGAAGAGATATGCTGGCATTTTCAGCTTTTGATGTGCATAAACACTTGTATGAATGAAAAATACAAATAACATAAACATATTATACACACACATATATATATACAGTAAAATATCTCTATCTCGAAGTCCGAGGGACCTCCCAAAAACTTCGAGATATTCGGGGGTTCGAGATATCCAAAATCGATCTTGGATATTTCTTTTGAAGGAGGATATTTGATGCATAGTATGGAATTTGCATTATAAACAAAAACCCTGTTGCATTTCTGATAGTTTAATACAAGTTGATAAATTAATATTGTGGAATTTCAAAGACAAACATTTCGTTTTCAATATATATATAAACATCGAATTGAATTCACAATGTGTTTCAAAATTAAGATGATCGTGCCTGTATGCTTACTTTAAGTTTACTGATGTCCAGGCTAGACTGGGATGTAGTTATTGTGGTGTGATGAAAGAACCTATCACATAAGAAACAAAAAAGACGGATTTAAAAAAAAACAACTTTTAAATGTTTATTAAATAAATTTTTGTGTTTTCTCTGTACTAGTTTTAATGATGAAGCGTGTATTATTAAATGCATTATCGTTATTAAGAGCATTACCTTCAAGCGTACTTCGACGATTTTGTGCGTTTATCTAACCCACGTGTTAATGATAGAGCGTGTGTCATTTAAAACACTATCCCTGGAATCGGGTGTGTTAGTTCATAATTGGCGGTGAACTTTAGCCGTAATGTTGGAAGGCTTCACTAATCACTCAAGCTGTTGAACCATTTATTGCGACCTGGGTCGATCTACTCGAAAAAAGGCGAGCGTGGATTAGCGGTCATTAATTATAATTGATATAATGTGTGACTTAACGACGTCAGGAATGGTAAGCAGAGCGAAAAATTGACTGCACTTTGAGATAAACCAGGTGAATTTAGGGTATGGGACCTTGGAAATACTTCGACATAAGCGGAGTATTCGAGATTACCGTGTTCGAAATATCAGAAGTTTTTAAAATCATTTTTATAGGGAAAACGGCCGGGACCGGCGGTCAACGGTTCTTTAGCGTGCCACACCTACTGTGACACGGGGCATCCGTTTTTAAGGTCATTCCGAGGACCCGTGACATTCACACCTGATGCTGAGCGTTTGGCGATGGAACTGTCACTACCTGTTTTAATGACTTAGGTTTGTCGCGGCCGGGATTCGAACCCCGGGCCTTCTGCATGCGGGGCGAACGCTCTATCCTCTCGGCCACTGCGTCGGTGTTTGTATGTATTTACTGTATCAAAACTATATATATATATTATGGAAGCATATTAGTTTTTATTTTATATTTTTTTTTATATTATACACTTTAATCTGTAAAATTTACACTTTAATCTGTAAATTTTACATGTTAATCTGTAAAATTTACGCCATTTTGGAAATGTCATGATCACTCATAACATATTCCTTATTTCAACAGATTCTGAACAAGTATTGATCACAATTTGCACAAATAAGTAACAGGCAAATGACTGTCAGGTAAAGGTCACTCAAAGTCATTTTGGAAAGGCCAACTGAAGGTTTATCAGAACATACATCTTATATAAGGAGAAAAAGTTCTTTATTCTAATAGTTTTTAACAGCTATTGATCATATATCTCACAAATAAGTAATAGGCAAATAACCTGTCAGACAAAGGTCATTCCTCAGGGTCATTTTGTAAAGGTTAAGGTCACTCAACATATACATATATATATCAAAACCCTTTAATATGATGCCCCCCTTCAAAGAAGAGGGACGCATTGGTTTGCACCAGTCAGTCGGTCGGTAGACCATGTGTCTTAAGAACATCTTAAGAACCAATTACTTGATTGTAATGATATTTTTTATGTGGGTTGATTATGAGTAGAAGAGGACCCATATTGTTTTTTAGGTCAAAAGGTCAAGAGTCAATCTACTCTGGACATATGATGACCTTGTCTGCTCAATATCTTGAGAACCCTTTGCTTGACAGACATCAAACTTGGTACACTGATACATCCCAAGAAATAGATGACCCCTATTGATTTTGAGGTCACATGGTCAAAGGTCAAGGGTCAAACTGGACACAGGAATATACTGACCTCTCAATGTTTAGAGAACCCATTGCTTGACAGACATCAAACTTGGTACACTGGAACATTTTCAAAAGAAGATGACCCTTCTTGATTTTGAGGTCACATGGTTGAAGGTCAAGGGTCAAACTGGACATAAGAATGTATTGTCTGCTCAATATCTTGAGAACCCTTTGCTTGACAGACATCAAATTTGGTACACTGGTACACCTTCATGAGAAGATGACCCCTATTGATTTTGAGGTCACATGGTCAAAGGTCAATGGTTGAACTGGACATAGTAATATATTGTCTCCTATATTTTAAGAATTATTTGCTTGATTGACACCAAACTTGGTACACTTGTACAGCATAAGGAGTAGATGACCCTATTGATTTTTAGATCACATGGTCTCTTGACATAGGACGATATTGTCTGCTCAATATTTTGAATTGATGATACTACTATCAATTAAATGATGTGTGTGTATATATATATATATGATTTAAGAGATATCTCTCAAAGTTAAAGAAATATCTCTCAAAGTTAAAATAAATAGTGAAATGGCTTGCCATAGAGGTTTCCAAAGAAAATTTCAAACAGTATTTGAAATATATTACAAAAAATTTGAAATGTTGACATCAAGACATGTCAACACCATGCACCATAACACAGTATTAGCAAACTTTGTCTTCATAGCAAATCAACTAATAATATTAAACCTGCAACTTCAACTGATTAAAACTAGGTCAGGTACAGATGATCATTAATTGTGCTTGTGACATCTCATCCGTGTGTATATTGATTGGGAAAACTAAATCTAAGAAGAATATATCACGATCTTTGACTTCCTTCCCCATAAATGAATAATTTAATTAACGAGAGAATCAGACTCAATGAAAAAAGCAATTCAGAGGTTTCCCTTAATCTTGAATAAAAGTCTGTCTGCATGCAGTTGTACCTGGATATTGTTCATCTCAAAAAGTACACGGTCTCAGACTATTAGATGTATAGGCCCTTTAGACATATAAGAATGAAAATATTGATCATTTATACTTAAATAGATCTCCCCTCAGACTTTTATTTGAAATTTTTTTGTGGTTCTGATTACATGTATAAAGTGTACTGCAGGAACTTGAAATACTACTTATATGAAAACAGTGGCAAAAATCATGGAAAAAACACAATTAACTCGTATGAAAATAAAATGAAACTAGAGATTGTTTTTATCAAAAACAAATGTCTTCCCAGCTCCCCAGATTGGAAGTGCACCAAATGAAACCTCCTCCCCTTAATGTACCAGATGGTATCAAGGAGAAAGCAAGGCAGGAACGCTGACATTATGAACTCTGATAAGCCATATAGGAGAAGTGTTTACACACTATTTTACATCCTCCACCCCTCAGATCAACTATAACTTTAAGGAGAACAATTGGATCCTTCTGTCCCGACAGTATGCACATCCACAAATGGCATTGAAGCATTGTACAAATTCTCAAGTCTATCGGATAAGCCACATAGGACGAGATCAGAATGTTCACAAGCTATTTTACATCCTCCATCCCTCTTTGATCCACTATAACTTTTAGGAAAATAATTGGATCCTCCCTTCCTGACAATATCCATGTCTACAAATAGCAATGAAGCATTGTACAAAGTTCCAAGTCTACCTGATAAGCCATATACACCTGTAGGAGAAGTGTTCACAAGAAAGCTATTTTAACATCTTCCTTAGATCCACTATAACTTTTAGGAAAATAATTGAATCCTCCTGTGCCATCACTATGCACATCTACAAATGGCAATGAAGCATTGTACAAAGTTTCAAATATATCAGATAAGCCATATAGAAGAAGTGTTCACAAACTATTTTAAATCCTCCAAATCTCTTAAATCCACTATAACTTTTACGATAATAATTGGATCCTCCTGTCCTGACAATATACACATCTACAAATGGCAATGAAGCATTGTACATGTACAAAGTTTCAAGTCTATCTAATAAGCCATATTTGAGGAGAAGCGTTCACAAGATTTTGTGACAGACAGATGGATGGACAAACAGAAAGTACAAAAACAATATGTCTCACCCTGGAAGAAGGGAGATATGATTTTATGTTACACAACTATATATGGATCACACACACTCACAATATGGGCATTTTAGGATTTCCGTTCTTGTGACCATGAACTTTTACATTTACCCTTGAAAAACAATATGGCCTTTAATAGATCTTTATGCAAGGTAATATTCCTTGATAAATCTAGGAAGAATGTGTCATGTTGGTTTCAATCCAATACTACACAAGTTCAAACAAATGAACACACAAACAGGAAGATGAATGATTCAATAATTAACATACATACAAACAAATGTGCAAGATACATTAAAATCCTCACTGCAACTCTGTTGTGAGATATTTTTTAAACATGATATATGTTTGTAAAACATATATGCCCCAATTGTGCAAAATTGAAAAGGGTTATACACATGCATCATTTAAGTGATAGTAGTGCCAAACCAATTCAAGATATTGAGCAGACAATATCTTCCTATGTCCAGAGTAGATTGACCATGTGACTTAAAATTACTAGGAGTCATCTACTCCTTATGATGTACCATGCAGTTTACCAGTTTGATGTCTGTCAAGCAAAGGGTTCTCAAGATATTGAATGGAAAGTATATTCCTATGTCCAGTTTAACCCTTGCCTTTGACCATGTGACCTCAAAATCAATAGGGGTCATCTACACCTTGAGATGTATTAGTGTACCAAGTTTGATGTCTGTCAAGCAAAGGGTTCTCAGGATATTGAGCAGACAGTATTTTCCTATGACCAGTTTGCCCCTTGACCTTTGACCACATGACCTAAAAATCAATAGGGGTCACCTCCTGAAGATGTACTAGTGTACCAAGTTTGATGACTGTGATACAGATCGCAGCGGAAAATCTCTAGAGAAAAGGTTGGTACAGAGTCAACTGACGATAGATTCGGTACCATCATCGAATGTCTCGGACAAAAGGCAACAACAATGGACTAGTAGTTCTGACGCAGAACCCACGACTCCCATGTCTCCAGGTGCCGACATATCAGGTGAGTTACAAAGAATTCATGAAAGCCTAACAGAGATCAGGGAATCTATGGTAAAGAAAGACGATATCAAAAGCATAGTTGCAGTGATTATGTAAGAAATGAAGGGGGAAATAAAAAAAGAAATCATCTCGGACGTTAAAGAGACACTAACAAAAGAAATCATTGAAAGCGTGAAAGCTCAGGTGAAAGACGAATTTGAAAGCAGAGTCGACCAAAAAGTAAAAACGTTTGTGTCGAAAACTAAAGAAATTGAAGATGGGGTGAATATGGACTTGACAAACATATGAGAGAAGTTTCAAGAACACCTTAAAGAATTAAGATCATTACAGAGCACGATGAAAAGATATTGATCCCTGACGGAATCAGCGTTGACCCTCGCTATAATCACAACCAACAGTATTCTCAGAAAAACAATTAATATAAAATTTCTAGGGTGGAAGGAGAAACCACAAGAAAACCTTCGAGAAGAACTGTACGTGATAATGAAGGAAGCAGCAAATGTGACCATCGACCCCGCTGATATTTTAGCCATTAATCACAGAATTCCAGGGGTGAAAGGAAAAACCAGACCAGTAATTGCAAAATTCAAGAACTCCGAATCTAAAATTACAGTTATTCGAAACAGGTCGAAGGAAGAAGTCAAAAAACTCTTCAAGATGTTTGATCATATAACACAGATGAACTCTCAACTTCTAAGAGATCTCAACAATGACGAGAAAATCCAGAGTGCCTGGTATTACAACGGAAAAATTTTCGGGTTGGACCAGAAAGGTGTTCGACACAAGTTTGATATTATGGACACAGCCTGTTACCCTGTAGAAAGCTAAACAAACTTTAAATTTCCATGCGGGAGCAACAAATTTGGATCGGGTTTGAAATACCATTATCTGATGAGCGACAGGACCGGGATCGGGATCATCGAACTGATACAAATTGTTTTCATGTGTTTGTGTTATTATGTGAGTGTTAGTGTGTGTGAATGGGTAAACGATGGACGGGTAAGTTACTTGCTGAAAATGCCTAGATGTTTAGTTGTTTTACTTATTTTTCTTCGATGTCGTTGTCTGAAAATATTTCAATAGCCACAGTGTACTGTCAGGGGCTGGCAACTCCATCTAAACGTAAAGATATGTTATTAACTACTTGAAACAAAAGCGTTTTTCTATTATATGTCTACAAGATACTCATTTTACTTCTGAATGCGAACCATATATTGAATCACAGTGGGGATACAAATGTGTTTTTAATTCTTATATGTCAAACTCAAGGGGTGTGTGCATCGATCTTGTTCAATAATAACTTTGAGTTTAAAATTCATGGTGTAAAAAAGGATTGTGAAGGTAATTTACTTGCACTTGATATGACAA